>NC_057936.1:67488693-67636193 GCF_018555375.3 Anguilla rostrata
AACTGCCCCACACCTGTAACAGCCCCGTGCCTGTAATTGCCCCATGCTTGCAACTGCCCCGTGCCAAACTCCTGCTTTTCCAATATTTCCCCTCCCAGCTGGTTTGCATTTCAGGTTACTCCAGTCCATGTGAGGCTCATTATTTCACCCTCACTTTGAGCTAATTTTACTGAGCGCAGAAAACATCAGGCAGCTGTGACTGCCATTATCTTCACTTTTTACTTTCTCTGGAGAGAAATGCATTATAAAAAGGAACTTTAATCAGTAATTAAAAACAACACACACACCTTTCTCTGTTAAGCAAAATGACTTAAATTTGAATGTGTCTTCTTATTCAGATTTTACTGGTAAAATGTGAACAAATACTAAGCAGACTGAATATAAATTCTAAAGAATATGTTTTGACTGGACTCCCCAGCAACCACAGAGAACTGAACAAATAAACAAGACTGTCCAACAGAGGGTCTGTGTTAACAGTATCATACTAGTACAGGTTTTTACATCTTCTGTTTCATTTACAGTCTTTCTCCTTTCTTACTCTCTTTTTATCTCTCCTCTCTCACTCCTGCACTCCTGCCCTTTCTCACACCTTCCACTTTTTCTTTCACTTACTTTCTTTTACTCCCTCACTCACACTTTCTCTCTCCCCTCTCTGCCATCCCCCTTTCGTAATCTGGACAGAAATGTTTTGTCGTAGGATAAAGGTGATCACTCAGATTTACTTTGTATCGATTTGCAGTGAACCTTCCCTCTGAGGGGAAAAGTGGGCCCAAACCATGCCAAGAAAATGCCCCCCACAGCATAACAGAGCCACCAGACCCCCTCACTGTAGGGGTCAAGCATTCAGGCCTGTACCGTTCTCTGTTGGTGTACGCCACAAGATTGAAGAGAAAACAGGATCCTCAGACAACTGAGAAAGAGAGGTCTAAACTGAATTATCATTATTATGATTGCGACTATGACAATGATGATGATGATTATTATTATAATAAATAGTCTGCCTCTCTTTTAGGGGCTCACAGGCAATTACTTTTGGGGTGCCCTGCTGTGCTGATATAGTGTAGGGTTTTGGGGTTCCCTGCAGTGCCGATATAGTGTAGGGTTTTGGGGCGCCCTGCTGTGCTGATATAGTGTAGGGTCTTGGGGTGCCCTGCTGTCGATATAGTTCTTTTGGGTGCCCGCGTGCTGTATAGTGTAGGTTGGGTACCCTGCAAGTCCCTGATATATGGTAGGTTGGGTACCTGCAGTGCATATGTGTAGTTTTGGGGTTGCCTGCTGTGCTGATATAGTGTAGGGTTTTGGTTGCCCTGCAGTGCTGATATAGTGTAGGGTTTTGGGGTTCCCTGCAGTGCTGATGTAGTGTAGTGTTTTGTGGTGCCCTGCAGTGCTGATGTAGTGTAGGGTTTTGGGGTGCCCTGCAGTTCCGATGTAGTGTAGGGTTTTGGGGTGCCCTGCAGTGCTGATATAGTGTAGGGTTTTGGGGTTCCCTGCTGTGCTGATATAGTGTAGGGTTTTGGGGTGCCCTGCAGTGCTGATATAGTGTAGGGTTTTGGGGTGCCCTGCTGTGCTGATATAGTGTAGGGTTTTGGGGTGCCCTGCAGTGCTGATGTAGTGTAGGGTTTTGGGGTTCCCTGCAGTGCCGATATAGTGTAGGGTTTTGGGGTGCCCTGCTGTGCTGATATAGTGTAGGGTTTTGGGGTGCCCTGCTGTGCTGATATAGTGTAGGGTTTTGGGGTGCCCTGCTGTGCCGATATAGTGTAGGGTTTTGGGGTGCCCTGCTGTGCTGATATAGTGTAGGGTTTTGGGGTGCCCTGCTGTGCGATATAGTGTAGGGTTTTGGGGTGCCCTGCTGTGCTGAATAGTGTAGGGTTTTGGGGTGCCCTGCTGTGCTGATATAGTGTAGGGTTTTGGGTGCCCTGCGTGCGATATAGTGTAGGGTTTTGGGGTTCCCTGCTGTGCTGATATAGTGTAGGGTTTTGGGGTGCCCTGCTGTGCTGATATAGTGTAGGGTTTTGGGGTGCCCTGCTGTGCTGATATAGTGTAGCGTTTTGGGGTGCCCTGCTGTGCTGATATAGTGTAGGGTTTTGGGGTGCTCTGCTGTGCTGATATAGTGTAGGTTTTGGGGTGCCCTGCTGTGCTGATATAGTGTAGGGTTTTGGGGTGCCCTGCTGTGCTGATATAGTGTAGGGTTTTGGGGTGCCCTGCTGTGCTGATATAGTGTAGGGTTTTGGGGTGCCCTGCTGTGCTGATATAGTGTAGGGTTTTGGGGTACTCTGTCATACAGTCAGACCTGTTGTGTGAGAAGTTTTACAATCACCAAAGGCTTCAATGCCCCCCCCCTCCCTGTACTCTTACTTTAGAACATATATTGCCTTTACCAGTACCCCCCCCCCCCCAAAAAAAAACAAAGCATTCATTTCATTCGGCCCATGTGCTTCACCCCTCCCTCCCAAAAACACAAAGACTGGCATTTATGCCCTTTGTGATGTGTGGCCGGGCCGCGATCATGTGAGGAAGAGGAGGAGAAACTGGCGCTGGCTGCATGTAAAAATAACTTTACTTTCTCCCAGTGGCTACAACAGCCACACTGTCAAACCACTGTGTGTGCCAACAGACTACTGCCTTCTCTCCCTCTCCATCTCTCTCTCTATCTCTCTCTATTTATCTTTTCATCTCCATCTCTCAGTCTCTTTCTCTATCTCAGCCTCTCCCTCTCCATCTCTCTCTCTCTCTTTCTCTGTCTTTCCATCTCCATCGCTCTCTCTCACTCTCTCTGTCTTTTCATCTCCATCTCTAAATCTCTTTCTCCATTTCTCTCAGCCTCTCTCTCTGTTTCTCCATCTCTCTCTCTATCTCTCTCTCTGTCACTCTCTCACCTTTATTTGCTCTCCGTCATTTATATCTCTCAGTTATAAAAGTCGCTCTCTCATACACCAAAATATGTACAAATAATAATATATTTAATTTATAGAGCACTTTCCATAGCGCATCTCAGTGCTTTGCATTCAACAGAATCAGAGTGCAGATATTTGTAAAAATTTAGGCACACTAAATTTATGGAATGAAAAGAGAGCACAAGAGCTATTGATGTTGTGATACGTGTTCACTTGTGACGTTTGTGTGTGATGTTGTGTGTTTGTGTGTGTGATGTTGTGTGTGTTTGTGTGTGATGTTGTGTGTTTGTGTGTGATGTTGTGTGTGCCATGTCAGAAGGGATCACTGGATGATAGATGTGTAAGAATGTATAGCTGTGTATTGGTGTTTGAAAGGATGGGCGGTTTGTTTTGTTCATATATTTCATAAAAGAACAGATTGGAACTTGATGGCTGCTGTCAGAGGTGGCTGTGTGTCAGCCTTTTAAATGGGCAAAATTGTTTAATTCATTTTAAAGAGAATTGAAATGGAGATCAAGTTCCTCACTAAAATAGTCACATGACTGTTTTATCGACCACCCGCCCTGCCCAATGTCTCTGCTGTGTGTGTGTGAGTGTGTTTGTGATCACACACCTACACACACACGCACATACACACACACACATTTTCCCTCTCTCTCACACACCCACACACTGTCTCTCACACACACTCTCACACGCGCATACACACACACATTTTCCCTCTCTCTCACACACACCCAAACACCCCACACACACATCCTCTTCTCACACACCCACACTCACACGCACATACACACACGACATCTCACAACATCCACAACCCACACACTCTGTCCAACATGCCACACACACACTTTCTCTCTCCTCACCACACACAAACCAAACACATCCCACACACACACTTTCTCTCTCTCTCTCACACACACACACACACACACACACACATTTTCCCTCTCACGCACCCACACACACTCTGTCTCACACACACGCTCTCACACACACACCCAGACACACTTTCTCTCTCTCTCACACACACACTCTCTTCCACACACATGGGCACACACCCAGACACAGTCACACACACACACACACACACACACACGTGCACACACACACACACACACCAGAAAGGTTTTTGTTTGTTGGAGGTGTCATTTCTTGTCTTGTTTGGTTCATAATTTGTTTTCACAAATGCTTTTAAACTCTGAGAGATCCAAAACAAAAAAGAGTCTGGAAACTGTAAAATTACAGTCTGAAGAACCTTTGCATTTGAAACGTGTGCATACAGTGGCAAATAAAGAATGTAACATTGTCATTTTTAAATGCAAACGGTATTAAGGCAGATTAAACAGCCTTGTGATAATAATAACCACCTTAGCTCAGCTCTACATGGCTTTTGAATAACCGCTAATTGCCACTTCGGACAAACGTTGAGTCTTTCTGCAAAAACGCATCAGCTAAATTCCTAAAATATAAATGTAAATTATCTCCTGTTTCTGTCCGCTGAAAATATCGGTTCTGTGATTCAGGAATTCAATCAATATAATAGGCTTGCAGATGTCGTCTGTAGTTGAAGTTCTTGTTTCAGTTTGATATGCTGCAAAACTATGTGTTTACCTTTTCGAGCGGAGCTCGAACCGACGGCACCCCGGGGGACGCATCCTGCGGGGCGCGGCTCCTTTAAAATATTCAAATGCGTTTGGGAGTCATCACTCCGCCGCCGCGCGCATCGCGGCATTAGCGACCGCCAGGAACGCAGAACAGACGCGCAACACGCAGCTCCATGGATCTGTGACAATGGAATACATCGGGCTCCTGTTTACTGTAGTGCTACTAACTGCGTACCAACCAGGTAGGACCCTGCTTTCCATCACATTTCTGCCTTTGCGTGTGGCATCAGGCATTTGCGTTTATAGCCACAGAAGAAGGACAAACTGGCCAATTAATTAACAACTGGCATGGTATTTATACATCAACAAATAAATAAGTTTACTTTTCATGTCCTTGTTGTGTAGTTGCCAGCCTTTTTACACGCTCAGTGTCTTGCTGGTCACCTATGTGAAAAATTGTATACTTCGGCATACTTGTGGCATGATTATATGAACTTATATAAACTTTAATATTCATAATTATACTATGTTTTTAAGTGGTTTTAACGTCAAATGTGAAATTCTTATAATTTTATATTGACTATATATTTCCAGCTACACGAATTTGTCGTTTCATTACCTGTATCAAAGATGCTCTGTCTAGCATAAATAAGTATTTATTTCGTCAAAGGGCATTTCATTGTTAGGTTTTTTGTCAGGCTGTGACGTTGTTTAAATATGTATTAATAATTAAGTGCGTACACAGTTTGCACCCATTACACTCGGTTTAATTAAAGGTGTATATACGAAACTTTGTGGAAACAGACTCGTTATAGCTGCTGCTCCTCACGTTAACTGTCAAGACTGCGCATGCATACTGTGCAGTAATCAAATCGAATCTTTGCTAAAGGACATCTATGTTTTTTCGTCCGTTTCGAACGTGTTTCAAGCGTGTGCCATGAAGCACAGGTTTATCTTATACTTTCTGATAGTTAACCTTAAATCGTGGATGTTTTTTATACAATAATGTTTGACCAATACGCAGCACATACTTGAGGAAATTAACATTCTTTCATGATTACAGTCACGAAAACATAGGAAGGTGCTGGATGACTGTACCGTACGTAGTCCTATGTAAATACAGAGTGTATCCGCTTGCGTTCGGTAGCCGCAAGCCTTTAATTATTTAGCCCCTGAAAAGAACGCTGGTATGCAAAACCCACTAACAAGCGAAACCCTAGCACGCACATATGCGGGCTTGTGCACACACACACACACACACACACACACACATCTGAGCGCAAAATAAATAACAGTCATGCAGAGAAAAAATATTTATTAATTCTCAAAACTAATTTTCTGACGATAACAGGAATTCCACGAGCACGCTTGTGTAGAATTTCAGGAAGAGTTCTGGAGATGTGGAAAAGACGCACACGCGCATACCAGGGTTTGAGTGTCTGAGTTACTATGGGTAAAGAAGCGCAGCGGTGTTATCTGTGTGGGCACGCGGACGCCGACAGCCCCGCGCGCTGAACCCGTGCTCCGTGTTTTGACAGTAGTTCGCTGCGGCTCCGCTGTCTTCGCGGTGCCCGTAATTCGGATCGCTTTGTGTCTGTGATATTTCCATCCCGTTCCGCTCGATATGTTTGTCCGTGCGCGAGATTTGGTTGTGGCTTCGGCCGACCACCACCGTGACAACTGACATGTAAATGAGGAGGAATTCCTTGGAAGTATGTAAATTACTTTTGAAGAAGATATTGTGTTTTTATGGTCTAGTTGTTCTTATAAGGAAGGGTGCGCCGCTGGTTATTTTAATGGGGTGCAATTTGCACCTCATATAATTATTGTTTGTTTATTTTGCTCAGCTTAAGTTTGTTGATGGTATTGTTGCTATTCTGTAAGAGCCCTCTATATTGATTGCTTACATAAGGTGTTGCTGGGCCTGTGTGTTGCAGAATTTCTCACACACTTTCAAAATGTATATTTACACCAGATAAACACCAGTAAAATGCCTGTCATTGCTGATATTTATAAAAGAAACATATTTTTCACAATTACTAGGAGCAACATGTTTATTTAAATGACTGTGTTTGATTTTGGTAAGTGATGTGTGTGTGTTTTTTTTTAAATTCTCAGTGATTGGCAGTCTTCCTTAAACTTTACCAGCATCTTGGGAGTTGAAGTATTTCAGATATGTATTTTGCCCAGGTGTAGTGGTCAGGTGTTTAATTAGGGGTGAAAGGGCGAGGAAAGATGGACGATGGAGGACTGGGTCTGTGAAAGCACACTCTCCCTGCTTCTTCAGGCCTGCAGATTAAAATCAAATTAAATTTTGGTTTTTCCCTAAACAGAAACATATTTTTGACAGAATGGACTTCCATTATTTATTTATTTCTGCTGATATTTTACACTTACACGTTATTATTATTATTATTATTATTATTATTATTATTAATAATAATAATAATAAATGTTCAGTCATAGAATAGAATAGAAGTGTATAGGGATAGACAGATGAGTGGAGGGATGATAGATTATAGAAGAGTATAGGGATGGATGGATGAGTGGAGGGATGATAGATGATAAAGGGATGATAGAAGAGAATAGGGATGGACAGATGAATAGAAGTGTATAGGATGGATGAGAGTGGGATGTAGAGAGAGTATGGATGATGATGAATAGGTAATGTATAGAGTGATGGACTATGAGATAGAATTATAGAGATGATAGGGGGATGGATAGATTATGAGGTAAGGATAGATGAATAGAGTATAGGGGGGATGATGAGGGTGGATGAGGGTGGGGGATGAGATGTATGTATAGATGTAGATGAATAGAGGTGATAGTGAATAAGTATGGATGATAAGAAAGAATGTATAGAGGGTGGATAGTGGGATGATATATGAGTGTAGGGAATAGATAAATAGAGAGTATGGGGATGAGATGGAGATGGAATGAGTGAGGGATGATAGTAGTGAAAGTGGACGTGACTATGAGCTCACCGTGGTAGGAAGTTAGATTTTACCCTCAGTCTGTGTCTGCAGACCGATGTGCATCTTGAGCCATGTTCCTCCAGCGAGAGACGGAGGGAACTCTATACGTGCCCCCCATTACAGCCTCACACTCCCCTACCCGCTACTCGCTACCTGCTAGAGCAGTGAGTGAGTGAGTGAGGTTCACACTCCCCTACCCGCTAGAGCAGTGAGTGAATGAGTGAAGTTCACACTCCCCTACCCGCTAGAGCAGTGAGTGAATGAGTGAAGTTCACACTCCCCTACCCGCTAGAGCAGTGAGTGAGTGAGTGAGGTTCACACTCCCCTACCCGTTAGAGCAGTGAGTGAGTGAGTGAGTTTACACTCCCCTACCTGTTAGAGCAGTGAGTGAGTGAGTGAGGTTCACACTCCCCTACCTGTTAGAGCAGTGAGTGAATGAGTGAAGTTCACACTCCCCTACCCGCTAGAGCAGTGAGTGAATGAGTGAAGTTCACACTCCCCTACCTGTTAGAGCAGTGAGTGAGTGAGTGAGGTTCACACTCCCCTACCTGTTAGAGCAGTGAGTGAATGAGTGAAGTTCACACTCCTCTACCCGCTAGAGCAGTGAGTGAATGAGTGAAGTTCACACTCCCCTACCTGCTAGAGCAGTGAGTGAATGAGTGAAGTTCACACTCCCCTACCCGCTAGAGCAGTGAGTGAATGAGTGAAGTTCACACTCCCCTACCTGTTAGAGCAGTGAGTGAGTGAGTGAGGTTCACACTCCCCTACCTGCTAGAGCAGTGAGTGAGTGAGGTTTACACTCCCCTACCTGCTAGAGCAGTGAGTGAATGAGTGAAGTTCACACTCCCCTACCCGCTAGAGCAGTGAGTGAGTGAGTGAAGTTTACATCCCTACCTGTAGCTGCTGGTGATGAGGTTCACACGCCCCCTATACCGCAGGCAGTGAGTGATGAGTGGGCTCAACTCCCAGTCCTGTTAGAGCATAGTGAGTGAGTGAGGTTACACTCCCTACCCGCTAGAGCTGTGATTGAGTGATGGGTTCACACTCCCCTACCCGCTAGAGCAGTGAGTGAATGAGTGAAGTTCACACTCCCCTACCCGCTAGAGCAGTGAGTGAATGAGTGAAGTTCACACTCCCCTACCCGCTAGAGCAGTGAGTGAATGAGTGAAGTTCACACTCCCCTACCTGCTAGAGCAGTGAGTGAGTGAGGTTTACACTCCCCTACCCGCTAGAGCAGTGAGTGAGTGAGTGAGGTTTTACATTCCCATACCTGCTACTGCTGTCACAGCGTTTGGCCCCGCCCCCCAATGAATATTCAGCAGGGGTGTGCACTCGGGCAGCAGAACTTTCAGTGCTGCTTCAGAACAAAAATCTGTGGCTGCAGTGGTCAGTCTGAGCACCGATGGCTGTGATTGGCTGAATGATGGCTGGGGGTAAGCTTTGGAGGACTGTGATAGGTTGAATGATAGCTGGGGATAAGGATTGGATGGCTGTGATTGGTTGAATGACTGGGAAATACACTACTCTGATGCGACAGATTTGTGGTGGAGTTACTGTGTCTCTATGGTTACAGGGTGGGCGGGGCCTGTGATTTCCCCTGGGGGGCCCCACTTGGTGGTTCTCATTAATGCCCCTGTGAGGCTGAGTTGCCGTGGCGATGGGCTGCGGTGGTTCCGGGAGGACCGGCCCAGGAGGAAGCTGAAGGCGGAGGAAGACGATGGCGGTGTGTCACGCCTGTACATCCCCAAAGCACAGAGCCAAGACATGGGCCGCTACATCTGCCACAGCGACCGCTCGGGCCTGCACAGCGCCATCTACATCTACGTGAAGGGTACTGCAGCCACATACCTGTGTGTATGTGCCAGTGTGTGTGCACGAGTGAGAGTGTGTGTGATTGCGAGTGCCAGTGTGTGTGTGTGTGTGTGTGTGCACATGTGAGTGTGTGTGTGCGCGTGTGTGTGTGCGAAGGTGTGTGTGAGTGCGAGTGTGTGTGTGCGTGAGTGTGTGTGCGCGTGTGTGTGTGTGTGTGAGTGCGAGTGTGTGTGCGCAGGTGTGTGTGTGTGCGAGTGTGTGTGTCTGTCCCAAAAGTCAACCTGAGTTGTAATAACCGGGACTACACTGGACAGTAACACAAAATGAATGCCACCAGCCAGAAAGAGTCTAAATACAATAAAAATAAAATGTATTCCAAACATGATAAAAATACAGAACATTACCACACATAGGTTGACAGGATGGTAGAGGCCAGAGCTAAACTACTCCTTACTTAAAACGAAACCAGGTCCTGTCCCTCAATCATCTAACCCGAACCCTTTCTTACTCTGACTGAACTATCTCAAAAGGTGTTAAACACAAAGAAAAAAAACTACCTGACCACCTGTAACCTACAACAGAAAAATACACCAAAACGTGTGTGTGTGTGTGTGCGTGCGTGTGTGTGTATGTGTGTGTGCGTGTGCTCGTATGTGCGTGTGTGCGCGTGTGCGCGTGTGTGCGTGTGTGTGCGTGAGTGTGCGTGTGCGTGTGTGTGTGTGTGTGTGTGTGGGTGCGTGTGTGTGTGTTTGAATAAAGGCCAGGTTAAAGGGTGCTATGTGTGGAGTTTAGACCCTAGGCTATTGTATGGAGTGAGTCGTGTTGACTGTCAGGAGGGAGGTAGCTCGGGGGATGTGTGCTCCAGTGGCCCCCTCCCTCCCCCTCCCCCTGCCCCCCTCCACACACACACACACACACACACACTGCCCCTATCCTGTTCAGCCCACACACTACCCGCTCAGTAACCACACCACCGATATCACAGTCTGCTACCGGCTGCCACAGACCACCATTAAAATGCATTCATTTAAACGGAACAGAGACGACATTCAGCAATTACCATCTGCAGAAAACGACTGTACTGAACCTAATGTGCCAACACTCAAAAGTGGAAATTATTTTTACTTACTTTGGTTCTAGAAAAAGAGCAGAAATTGTGGTTTTTTGCTACTAAATTCTGGAAGGCAGCTTGAGAATCTCGCTCTGAACAGTGGACGCAGTGTGTGTGATGTGGGTTTGTCTTATTCTGTGTGTGCAGTGAGGTCAGTAGAGGGTTGCAGACGTTTCCCAATTATTTACAGTCAAGTATTTATGTCATAACCTAAAAAGTATCTCGATGGTTTCGTTTTTTTAACACTCATATCTGTGATGTCATTACTGCTGTTGTGATGTCACGGCTGGTTTTGCTGACCTGCTTTGCTGCAGACCCAGAGAACGTCTTTAAAAAGGTGATGGTGCCGGACATCCTGGCCAAGGTGGGGGAGAGCAGCACCATCCCGTGCCTGGTGACAGACCCCAGCGTGAGCGACCTGCGGCTGGAGACGTGCCAGGGCCACGCCCTCCCCACGGGCCTGCAGTACAGCGCCAGCGCCGAGCGCGGCGTCAACATTAGCAACACGCGCAAGGCCTTCCAGGGCTGCTATACCTGCACAGGCAGGCTGGACGGGGCCCCTGTCAGATCGGCTAACTTCACTCTCACCGTTCGTTTGGGTAAGTCACCTGACGGTCCCCCAGAATGCACCAGGAGCACCGCACACTTAGTGGAGGGAGAGTGAGGACTTGCAATGCAGGGAGTGAATGTCCATCGTCAGGCAGGACTCTGATCCATCAATCAGACAGCTTTCTCCTCCATAGGAAAACTGTACGACTATACAGAGTTCCAGAGCAGTGTTGCAGTGTAGAGTTCCCCAGCAGTGTTGCAGTGTAGAGTTCCACAGCAGTGTTGCAGTGTAGAGTTCCCCAGCAGTGTTGCAGTGTAGAGTTCCACAGCAGTGTTGCAGTGTAGAGTTCCACAGCAGTGTTGCAGTGTAGAGTTCCACAGCAGTGTTGCAGTGTAGAGTTACACAGCAGTGTTGCAGTGTAGAGTTCCACAGCAGTGTAGAGTTCCACAGCAGAGTTGCAATGCAGAGTTCCACATCAGTGTTGCAGTGTAGAGTTCCCCAGCAGTGTTGCAGTGTAGAGTTCCCCAGCAGTGTTGCAGTGTAGAGTTCCCCAGCAGTGTTGCAGTGTAGAGTTTTGCAGCAGTGTTGCAGTGTGGAGTTCCACAGCAGTGTTGCAGTGTAGAGTTCCCCAGCAGTGTTGCAGTGTAGAGTTCCCCAGCAGTGTAGAGTTTTGCAGCAGTGTTGCAGTGTGGAGTTCCACAGCAGTGTTGCAGTGTAGGGTTCAACAGCAGTGTTGCAGTGTAGAGTTCCCCAGCAGTGTTGCAGTGTAGAGTTCCACAGCAGTGTTGAGTTGCCCAGCAGTGTTGCAGTGTAGAGTTCCCCAGCAGTGTAGAGTTTTGCAGCAGTGTTGCAGTGTAGAGTTCCACAGCAGTGTTGCAGTGTAGAGTTCCACAGCAGTGTTGCAGTGTAGAGTTCCACAGCAGTGTAGAGTTGCCCAGCAGTGTTGCAGTGTAGAGTTCCACAGCAGTGTAGAGTTCCGCAGCAGTGTTGCAGTGTAGAGTTCCACAGCAGTGTCAAGTTTTCCAGCAGTGTTGCAGTGTAGAGTTGCCCAGCACTGTGGCCTGTGCTCGTAGGCTGTTTGCACATTGGATCAGAGTGCCTTAATGCAGTTCCACTGGAACACTTTTTTACAGCTCATTCATTTCACTTTCACTGCAAAAGTTTAAGATCAGGATCAAGACCTGTAGCTTGCTGCATGTCCCATAAGTGCTGTGTCTCTGTGTCGCCCCCTGCTGCTGTGGATGTCTGACAACAGTTTCATCTCTTTAAGCTCCGGACCAGCTTCCTGTGGTCAGTCTCTCGGACAGCCAGATAATTCTCACCAAAGGACAGGTGCTGACAATGACCTGCAGCACCACCAACGTCAATGACGACTTCGATTTAACCTGGATTTCACCTAGAGACACAGTAAGAGGCCCCAGTCCATAATCTTACATCTGTGGTCTGTCTACTTCCTGCGTGAGCGCTTCCAGTTTGAATTCTTCCTGTTTTAATGTTCCATTTACATTACTTCCTGTTTGATGCTTACTGTCTAAATGCTTCCTGTTTGAGTTTTTCCTCCTTGAGCACTTCCTGATGGAATGCTTCCTGTTTGAGTCCCACGCTGGTTCAGAGCTGCGCAGAGCAGTTCAGGTGCACTAAGCTGTGCCAAATTTCTCATGTGTTTTCTCCATGTCAGCCATCTGTTCTTCTGTTCTCCACAAACGCATGCTGTCAGGTTTTAGCACATTGACATGACAGTTAGAGGCTAGGGTAAATTACTGATGACAGATAGAGGTAAGATTGATGGCTTGGTGTGGCTGAAACGTTAACTGCATTGTTTAGCTATCTTTCTGTACGGCTGAAGCGTTAGGGTGTGTTCTAACCTGCGGGACATTCTGTGCCACGTGTAACTCAATGCTGCGGAGGGAAGAGATGGTAATTCCATCAGACACCGAAGAGCTGGAAAGACACGTAACAACACCCGTGAGTAATCCCTTCTGTCCACAGAAGCCGTTGTTGGAGAAGTGGACCCAGATTCTGACAGAGCCCATTGTCTACGTGAAGAGCGTGTCCCTGCTCATCTCCTCTGTCAGGGTGGAAGATTCCGGAACCTACCTGTGCAAGGCCTGGAACGAGAGAGGGGTCAACAGCGCCTATGCCCTGCTGGACATCCGTGGTAATGACACCTGAGGGTTATAACGGCCGAGGTTTATGATATTGTAGCTCTTCAACAATTTTTCTTATTTTTAATAGTGTGGATCAGATAGTGTTGTTTGCACAGTGCAGTGTGGACCAGATAGTGTTTGTTAAGCTAGAATATATCTATCTGTTTAGGCTGTTCAATTTAATAAATATCTACATTCTATAAGTATATATATATATATGTGTGTGTGTGTGCATGTGTGTTTGTGTGAGAGGAAAAGGGTGTGTGTTCATGAAGGTTCAGTGTTAATGATGTGTGTTCATGAAGGTTCAGTGTTAATGGTGTGTGTTCATGAAGGTTCAGTGTTAATGATATGTGTTCATGAAGGTTCAGTGTTAATGATGTGTGTTCATGAAGGTTCAGTGTTAATGATATGTGTTCATGAAGGTTCAGTGTTAATGATGTGTGTTCTTGTTTGCAGAGAAAGGCTTCATTGCCCTGGAAGAGGTGCAGAACAGCACTGTTCATGTTAACGCGGGGGAGTCTCTCTCTCTCAGGGTGGAGCTCCAGGCATACCCTGCCCCCAGCACCCTGTCCTGGGCCTACATGGGCCACACCCTGCAGAACACCTCTGACCACATCATCACCACCCAACACCTGGGTTACAGGTGGGATACAGCCCTTCCACACCTTTGTGTGTGCATGTGCGTATGCATGTGTGTGTGGGTGTGTGTGTGTGTATGCATGTGTGTGTGTGCGTGTGTGTGTGAGTGTGTGTGTGTGTGCGTGTGTGTTTGTATGTGCGTGTGTGTCTGTGCATGCATGTGTGTATGTATTTATGTGTGTGTGGGTCTGTTATCTGCACACACACACACACACACACGCACACACACACCTCAACACACCACGGCTCAGAGAGAGAGCTCTTGTGTATTACAGGTATAGTAGAGAGCTCTTGTGTATTACAGGTATAGTAGAGAGCTCTTGTGTATTACAGGTATAGCAGCGAGCTCTTGTGTATTACAGGTATAGCAGCGAGCTCTTGTGTATTACAGGTATAGCAGCGAGCTCTTGTTATTAACAGGTATAGCAGGAGCTCTTGTGTATTACAGGTATAGCAGCGAGCTCTTGTGTATTACAGGTATAGCAGCGAGCTCTTGTGTATTACAGGTATAGCAGCGAGCTCTTGTGTATTACAGGTATAGCAGAGAGCTCTTGTGTATTACAGGTATAGCAGCGAGCTATTGTGTATTACAGGTATAGCAGCGAGCTCTTGTGTATTACAGGTATAGCAGCGAGCTCAAATTGGTGCGTCTGAAAGCTTCAGAGGGCGGAGTCTACACCTTCTCCACTTCCAACACAGACGCTTCAGCCAATCAGTCCTTTGCTGTCCACGTCATCAGTGAGTACATGCTCTGTGTGTTCAGGTGTGACAGGTGTTCTCTGTGTGTGCAGGTGTGACAGATGTGACAGATGTGTGTGTGTGCAGGTGTGACAGGTGTGTGTGTGTGTGTGCAGGTGTGTGTGTGCAGATATGTGCAGGTGTGACAGGTGTGCTGTGTGTGTGCAGGTGTGTGTGCAGGTCTGACAGGTGTGCTATGTATGTGCTAGTGTGTGTGCAGGTGTATGTGCAGGTGTGTGTGACCGGTGTGCTGTGTGTGTGTGTAGGTAAGCCACTGATCATTTCCCATGAGGGTCCTGTGGATGGGCAGGTGCGTTGTGTTGCCGAGGGATACCCCACCCCTGAGATCACCTGGTTCTACTGTGACCAACCTCATACCAGGTACATATGCGATACACACACACGCACACACACTCTCACACACACACACACACACACACACACACACATACTCACACACACCTTCACACACACACACACTTTCACACACACACACACACACACACACACACACATGCACTTACACACACACACAATCACACATACACATGCAGGTGTAATAGAGTTGATCTCTGTGCCCCAGGTGCTCTCACCTGCAGAACGCCACTCAGGAGCAGGGCGTTTCCACGGTGACGGTGTCCAGCCCAGACTTTGGCCGCAGGGCGGTGGAGAGCCGCGTGAACGTCAGCCGAGGAGCCTTCCACACGCTGGAGTGTGTGGCCACCGCCGAGGGGGAGCAGGCCTACACACTCTTCTCCATTGGCGGTGAGGCCTTTCTCTCTATTTCTGTCTCTCCCCTTCTCTCCCTCTCTCTCTCTCTGTTTCTCTCCCTCTTTCTCTTTCTCTGTTTCTCTCTCTTTATTTCTGTCTCTATCACTTTCTCTCCCTCTCTCTCTGTCTCTCTCCCTCTTTCTCTTTCTCTGTTTCTCTCTCTTTATTTCTGTCTCTATCACTTTCTCTCCCTCTCTTACTCTTTCCCGTTCTCTCTTTCTCTCTGTCTCTCTCTGTATCTCTCTCGCTCTCTCTATCTCTCTCTGTCTCTCTCTTTGTTTCTGTCTCATTCTCTCTCCCTCTCCACCTTTGTTTTGCCCATCCCAGGCAGTAGTTTGGCCCCACCCCCAGGCAGCAGGTTGGCCCCGCCCCCAGGCTGTAGTTTGGCCCCGCCCCCAGGTCCTCCTGTCGATTTATTAAGATGAAGCTGGCTTGCTGCTGATTTTTAAAGCATTTTTTCAAACATCAGTTTAAGAGAATTCTTAATCTTAAACTATAAGTGCAGCTGTTTGTAACTGTTGCAGTGGTTTAGTGTTACAGTATTAGTGTGGTGTAGTGTTACAGTATTAGTGTGGTTTAGTTACAGTATTAGTGTGGTGTAGTGTTACAGTATTAGTGTGGTTTAGTGTTACAGTATTAGTGTGGTTTAGTGTTACAGTATTAGTGTGGTGTAGTGTTACAGTATTACTGTGGTTTAGTGTTACAGTATTAGTGTGGTTTAATGTTACAGTATTAGTGTGGTTTAGTGTTACAGTATTAGTGTGGTTTAGTGTTATAGTATTAGTGTGGTTCAGTTTTACAGTAGTAGTGCGATTAAGTGTTACTGTATTAGTATTCTTGTTGTTATTGTCTCTGTTTTCAATTGATTGTTAGGGTGGTTCTGTGTTAATGTGGTTCAGAGTTAAGGTGGCTCTATGTTAAAGTGGTTGAGAATTACGGTGGTTCAGTGTTAAGGTGGTTATGTGTTAATGTGGTTTAGTGTTAAGGTGGTTCTGTGTTAATGTGGATCAGTGTTAAGGTGGGTCTGTGTTAATGTGGTTCAGTGTTAAGGTGGCTCTGTGGTTCTGTGTTAATGTCGTTCAGTATTAATGTGGTTCTGTGTTAATGTCGTTCAGTATTAATGTGGATCTGTGTTAATGTGGTTCAGTGTTAAGGTGGCTCTGTGGTTCTGTGTTAAGGTGGTTCTGTGTTAATGTGATTCAGTGTTAAGGTGGGTCTGTGTTAATGTGGTTCAGTGTTAAGGTGGGTCTGTGTTAATGTGGATCAGTGTTAAGGTGGTTCTGTGTTAATGTGAATCAGTGTTAAGGTGGGTCTGTGTTAATGTGGTTCAGTGTTAAGGTGGCTTTATGTTAAAGTGGTTGAGCGTTACGATGGTTCAGTGTTAAGGTGGTTATGTGTTAAGGTGGTTCTCTGTTAATGTGGTTTAGTGTTAAGGTGGGTCTGTGGTTCCGTGTTAATGCGGTTCAGTGTTAAGGTGGCTCTGTGGTTCTGTGTTAAGGTGGCTCTGTGGTTCTGTATTAATGTGGTTCAGTGTTGAGGTGGCTCTGTCGTTCTGTGTTAATGTCGTTCAGTATTAAGGTGGCTCTGTGGTTCTGTATTAATGTGGTTCTGTGTTAAGGTGGCTCTGTGGTTCTGTATTAATGTGGCTCAGTGTTAAGGTGGCTCTGTGGTTCTGTATTAATGTGGTTCAGTGTTAAGGTGGCTCTGTGGTTCTGTATTAATGTGGTTCAGTGTTGAGGTGGCTCTGTCGTTCTGTGTTAATGTCGTTCAGTATTAAGGTGGCTCTGTGGTTCTGTATTAATGTGGTTCTGTGTTAAGGTGGCTCTGTGGTTCTGTATTAATGTGGTTCAGTATTAAGGTGGCTCTGTCGTTCTGTGTTAATGTGGCTCAGTGTTAAGGTGGCTCTGTGGTTCTGTGTTAATGTGGCTCAGTGTTAAGGTGGCTCTGTGGTTCTGTGTTAATGTGGCTCAGTGTTAAGGTGGTTCTGTGTTAATGTGATTCAGTGTTAAGGTGGGTCAGTGTTAAGGTGGCTCTGTGGGTCTGTGTTAATGTGGTTCAGTATTAATGTTAATTATTGTCGCTGTGAGCTTTGCCTTTCAGCTCACAGTGTCTGCTGTAGGTCTCCCCTGTTTGCATAGGGCTGGCCTATCTTACATCAGCTCCTTATTTGCATAAAAGTTATTCCAGGTGCTTCTCTCTGTCTGTCTTTTCATGAATTTAGTTCTCCTGTAACGTGTATGCCTTTCCTCTCTTCCTCTCTGTTTGACTTTTGGAAGTGGTGTGGCAGATCTGTGTATTACTCATGCATAACCCTAACCGCTACCCTACAGCATAACCCTGACGTAACCCTAAAGCCTAACCCTAACCGTTCCCCTAAAGCCTAACCCTAACCCTTACCTTAAAGCCTAATCTTAACCCTTACCTTAAAGCCTAATCCTAACCCTTACCCTAAAGCCTAACCCTAACCGTTCCCCTAAAGCCTAACCCTAATCCTTACCTTAAAGCCTAACCCTAACCCTTACCCTAAAGCCTAACCCTAACCCTTACCTTAAAGCCTAACCCTAACCCTTACCTTAAAGCCTAACCCTAACCCTTACCCTAAAGCCTAACCCTAACCGTTCCCCTAAAGCCTAACCATAACCCTTACCTTAAAGCCTAACCCTAACCCTTACCTTAAAGCCTAACCCTAACCGTTGCCCTAATGCCTAACCCTAACCGTTGCCCTAAAGCCTAACCCTGACCATTACCTTAAAGCCTAACCCTAGTCCAGCCCCTCCGCACCCCACCTTGGGGGTCACTGTCCGCTGATCGCCCATTGATTGTCCCCTGATCGCCCGCTGATCGCCCACTGATCATCTGCTGATCGTCCGCTGATCGCCTGCTGATTGTCTGCTGATCGTCCGCTGATCATCCACTGATAACCTGCTGATCGCTCGCTGATCGGCACATTTGATGCATAGTGAATGAATGCACTGCGGTTATCAGCGCTGCTAGGGAAACGCAGCCCAGGACGTACACTCCTGCTGGATGAGCCTCTGCTCCACAGTCACAGACATTGAGCTGACAAAATAATAATAATAATAATAATAATAATAATAATAACAATAAAAATAATAATGTGCAACACCTTTCATATGAAGGACAAGCAGCTCAGTGAGCCTCGTGATACGGTGTTAATGCACATTGTGTTTTTATCTTGCTGGAAAAATAAACTGCATGTAAGTCCAAGTCGTAGAATAGCTTGACAATGGAATGACAATGAGATTAAACAGTGATGGTGAACTCATGCAGGATAGAAATCAGAAAAAGTGGGTGGAGTCAATGCTGTTTTCCCTAAACGATCTTGCAATAATGACCTTAAAGCATTTTACAGTGACTATTCTGTTGAACCTAAAAATTTGTGACGGGCAAAGCTTCTTTTATTTTTTGTGGAAAGCTGTCCCATAGTTTTGGTTCATAGACTGAAGGGAAGCTTCACCTTCTGTGAATTACGACCTTTAGATACGAGAGCTTTGCTGAAGCAGGAATGCTCAGAATGCTGATAATAAATATAAGATTGGAAATGTTTGGTGATCAAGTGATTGCTTTACACGCAAGCAAAAAGAGATAGCAGTGATCAGTGATATGGGGTCTGTGTGCCGTGTATCTGAGATGTGTGTGCTTTTTTCCCCCTTTATCTCTTCCTAGAAATTCTTGTGTTTTGAACTACGGAGTACAAAGAAATTCCATCTGCAGCAGGGGCGGAGCTCCTGGAGGGTGGATGTGGGGTGGGGTGGGGGTGGGGGTGGGGGGGCAGGGACTCTGACTGTCCCACAGTGGGTGTCTGGGGCGGATGCATGATAGAGTGCTGCAGGTGGGAGGGGGGACAGCCCCCCCCCCGCCCCCCGGGGTGTAGGACAGAGGCCCTAATGAGCTTAGCGGAGTAGCGTTTGTGCCTGTTGAGCCACTGACAGGTTTAAAGGGGATTTAGTTCCTGCAAACTCTGCATTCCCTGAGCTGAAGAAGAGCGCAATCGCCTTACAGCTCAGCAGCCTTACAGTCTTATCCCACAGGCCTGCTGCAGGAAGAACAATAGCACAGCACAAACAGGCCTGCAGCCAATCACAGCACAGCTACGGACAATAACACACAACATAAACAAGCCTGCAGCCAATCACAGCACAGCTACGGACAATAACACACAACACCCACGAGCCTGCAGCCAATCACAGCACAGCTACGGACAATAACACAAACAACCCTGCAGCCAATAAGAGTGCAGACATCACGCTTTTCACACATTCAGGCACTAAGCTGTGGCGGTAACCACAGTGACATATGCAGTTTATGTTTTATTTGTTTATCACAGATTTTTTAAAAACACATCCATTTACAGAGCTGTATTAACGTCAGCGTTTCAGGCTCAGTACCTTGCTGAAGGGTCCTACGCTAACTTTTCAGGACTTCAGCATTGAGCTCATTCTTACAGGCCCACTTTCCAAACCACACTACTCTACCGCTCTCTCCCTTTCTACAGGTCTCTCTCTCTACAGCTCTCTGTCTTTCTACAGGTCTCTCTCTCTACAGCTCTCTGTCTTTCTACAGGTCTCTCTCTCTACAGCTCTTTCTCTTTCTGCAGGTCTCTCTCTCTTTCTACAGCTCTCTGTCTTTCTACAGGTCTCTCTCTCTACAGCTCTCTGTCTTTCTACAGGTCTCTCTCTCTACAGCTCTCTCTGACTGTAGGTCTCCCTCAGTCTACAGTTTTATTTTTCTCAGATTTGTAAAAGAGTGCTAGTTTGAATTTCATCAGTGTATGCTACACCCTCCATCCCCTATCCCACATAGACATGCCTCATGTTACAGTGCTGGACCGTAGCTGTGTGTGACCAAGTCTGATCGTGTGTGACAGTGTGTGACCGAATCTGTGTGTGACAGAGTCTGACCATGCCTGACCGTGTCTGACTGTGTCTGACGGTGTCTGATGGTGTCTGACGACATCTGATGGTGTCTGACCGTGTCTGACGGTGTCTTGCCGTGTCTGCCAGTGTCTGACGGTGTCTGATGGTGTCTGACCATGTCTTGCCGTGTCTGACGGTGTCTGACGGTGTCTGGCCGTGTCTTGCCGTGTCTGACAGTGTCTGCCGGTGTCTGATGGTGTCTGATGGTGTCTGACCATGTCTGACGGTGTCTGACCATGCCTGACAGTGTCTGATGGTATTTGATGGCATCTGATGGTGTCTGACCATGTCTGACCGTGTCTGACGGTGTCTGATGGTATTTGATGGCGTCTGATGGTGTCTGACCATGTCTGACCGTGTCTGACGGTGTCTGATGGTATTTGATGGTGTCTGATGGTGTCTGACCATGTCTGACCGTGTTTCTCCTGCAGAGCGCACAGTCCCACACCAGCTCTTCAGGCCCATGCTGATTGGCTTTGTGTCAGCCGCTGCTGTGCTGGCCATCTTTCTGGTGCTGTTGTTCTACAAGTACCTGCAGGTAAGCGCACCTGTACCATGCCCTGCCACACCACATACAGAGGAGCAAATGTACCTGTCCCAACAGTCATTGTCTCTCCATTATCCTCTCTCTTTCGCTCTCTCTCTCTCTCTCTCTCACCACAGAAACCCAAGTATCAGATCCAGTGGAAGGTAATTGAGGGTATCCATGGCAACAATTATGTTTACATTGACCCCACCCAGCTGCCATATGACCATCAGTGGGAGTTTCCACGAGACAAACTTCGCTTTGGTGAGAATGTCTGAACATGCTGCATTTACTGCACATCATGCATTTACTGCACCTGCTGCATTTACTGAACTGTGTGCATTTACTGCACCTGCTGAATTTACATTATGAGTTTTAGTAAATGTCATTCACAATAAATAAACCCAGGATTTAAAAAAACTTTAAAACTTTGAAACTGAGTTTCAATTTGTGCACATTTCAGATGTAGATGTAATAATTCCCATGTGTTTACATTCAATTTAATTAAATTATAAACATAACAGGATATTACATTCCAGGACATCATATTATTACGAGACATTATTGTACATGACTAGAGTGAATTATTATTTCATGGGATGTGACTCTGTTTAGGGTGAGAAATGAACATAATGCTGAACTTAGTCGGGAAAGTGGCGAGCATTGTTGGGGTGAATGACCTGTTCTCGTTATTATGTTATTTCTTAAATACCTGAAAAAGGAAAGGGCTCTGACCACACTACTCACTACACTTACTCAACTACTCAACTACTCACTACTCAATTACTAACTACTCAACTACTCTCTACTCATTACTCAGCTACTCACTACTGACTACGCTCTTCTCAACTACTGTCTATTCAACTACTCAACAACTCTCTACTCAACTACTCACTATTCAATTACTCTGTACTCAGCTACTAATTACTCAACTACTCACTACTCAACTACTCACTACGCTTACTCAATTACTTACTACTCAACTACTCAAGTACTTACTACTCACTACTCAATACTCAACTGACTGCTTTGAACCTGTAGCTTATTGGTTAGGACAGGACTGCCCAATCCTGTTCCTGGGGATCTACCGTCATGTAGGTTTTCATTTCAGCCCGAATTTGGCCTGCCTAATTTCTACTAATTAGCATCTCAGCCAGATCTCTAGCTGTTGAATGAGGTGTGCTCTGTTAGGGTTGTAGTGAAAACCTACATGATGGTGGATCTCCAGGAACAGGGTTGGGCAGCCCTGCTCTTGCTGTTGAATGAAGTGTGCTTTGTTACGGTTGGAGTGAAAACCTACAGGATGATGGATCTCCAGGAACAGGGCTGAGCAGCCCTGGGTTTCAAGCTGAGTTGCCATCCCACTGTGTCTGTGTGTGTGTGTGTGAGGGGGGTTTTCTTTGGCTGAGTTGCCATCCCACTGTGTCTGTGTGTGTGAGGGGGGTTTTCTTTGGCTGAGTTGCCATCCCACTGTGTGTGTGTGTGTGAGGGGGGTTTTCTTTGGCTGAGTTGCCATCCCACTGTGTCTGTGTGTGTGTGTGTGAGGGGGGTTTTCTTTGGCATGTGGTGCTGACTCTGGTCGGTGAGTGTGTATCTGCAGAGCGCCCCTCCCACTGTGTAAACAGGCTGTTTACACACAGACTGTCTCCAGCCGTCTGCGCGTAACGGCGCCGCCAAACAGGATCTGACATGTCCTGTTGCCGCGGCTGCGGTCTCCATGGTAAAGGTGTGGATCTGTGGTTTCAGGGAAAACGCTGGGCTCTGGAGCCTTCGGGAAGGTGGTGGAGGCCACAGCCTACGGCATGTCCAAGGCGGACTCCGTGATGACCGTCGCGGTGAAAATGCTAAAACGTGAGCACAGTCTGTACTCCTATATTTACTGAAGCCTACATGAGAGCCAACTCAAACTTTAATGGTGTGTGTGTGTGTGTGTGAGTGTGTGAGTGTGCAAGTTTTCACGTGTTTGATGTATTACGGTGTAGTGTAGAAGATGCATGTTTCTGTGGTGTGTGAGTCTGAGCGCTAGTGGTGTGTGAGTCTGAGGGCTAGTGGTGTGTGAGTCTGAGGGCTAGTGGTGTGTGAGTCTGAGCGCTAGTGGTGTGTGAGTCTGAGCGCTAGTGGTGTGTGAGTCTGAGGGCTAGTGGTGTGTGAGTCTGAGCGCTAGTGGTGTGTGAGTCTGAGGGCTAGTGGTGTGTGAGTCTGAGCGCTAGTGGTGTGTGAGTCTGAGGGCTAGTGGTGTGTGAGTCTGAGGGCTAGTGGTGTGTGAGTCTGAGCGCTAGTGGTGTGTGAGTCTGGGGCTAGTGGTGTGTGAGTCTGAGGGCTAGTGGTGTGTGAGTCTGAGGGCTAGTGGTGTGTGAGTCTGAGGGCTAGTGGTGTGTGAGTCTGAGGGCTAGTGGTGTGTGAGTCTGAGGGCTAGTGGTGTGTGAGTCTGAGCGCTAGTGGTGTGTGAGTCTGAGGGCTAGTGGTGTGTGAGTCTGAGGGCTAGTGGTGTGTGAGTCTGAGGGCTAGTGGTGTGTGAGTCTGAGGGCTAGTGGTGTGTGAGTCTGAGCGCTAGTGGTGTGTGAGTCTGAGGGCTAGTGGTGTGTGAGTCTGAGGGCTAGTGGTGTGTGAGTCTGAGCGCTAGTGGTGTGTGAGTCTGAGCGCTAGTGGTGTGTGAGTCTGAGCGCTAGTGGTGTGTGAGTCTGAGGGCTAGTGGTGTGTGAGTCTGAGCGCTAGTGGTGTGTGAGTCTGAGGGCTAGTGGTGCTGTGGTGTGATGATGCATTTCCCATCTGTTCATTTATATGGGCCCCTGAAGTGTCCTTCCTCTCCTGCACTCTACAGGGGTCCCCGTAGTTCTGGTCCCCATAAGCTGTCAGAATGGGAAACGGCCAGCATAGAATGTGCTTTGTCAGGGCCTCTCAGAATAGCCTCCACAGCCTGAAGGCCGCAGACAGCTGCTAGCGCCTTTTCACCAACTCGTTTATTCAGACAAACGCAGGAAGCCTCTGTGTGGGGCTCTCTGTGAAAGCTTTCATTAAGTGATTAAATGTACACTCTATTTATTATGTAATGTGTGGGTGTGCGTGCGTGTGTGTGTGTGCGTGTGTGCATGCATGTGTGTGTGTGCATGTGTGTGTGTAACAGCGAGTGCGCACGCTACAGAGAAGGAGGCCTTGATGTCCGAGCTGAAGGTGCTCAGTTACCTGGGGCACCACATGAACATTGTGAACCTGCTGGGAGCCTGCACTGTGGGAGGTGAGTACACACACACACACACACGCACACACACACACACACATACATACACACACACACACACACACACACACGCACACACACTCAGACACACACACACACACGCACACACACACACACACACACACACACACACACACACACACACACACACACACACACACGCACACACACTCACACACACTCACGCACACACACAAACACACGTACACACACACACACACACACACACACACACATCTGATGCTTGTGTGTTGTTTACATGTTTCTGATATTAGTTGGGTGATGTTGCTGTGTTTTGGTCACAGGTCCGACTCTGGTGATCACAGAATACTGCTGTTTTGGGGACCTGCTGAACTTTGTGAGGAGAAAGAGAGACATGTTCCTGTGCTCCAAGCTGGGAGAAGATCGTTATTACAAGAACATCCTGATACAGAGGGAGGGTAGCAGGTCAGTCCCACCCAAGTATTGTTGGGGGCGGAGCTTGAGTATAGGGGTGGAGCGTATGCTGACTATCTGAGGTTCTGCTGACCTTTGAACCCTGTGCTCTTTTTCTCACCTCCCCTCAGTGATGATAACTGGAATGGCTACATGGCCATGAAGCCCTCTGTCCACGGCACCCCACAGCAAGGGTACCCTACAAAGCAGCCCCGCACAGGCCGGAAAGGCAAGGCAGCGTTTCACCCTAACATTTACACTGCATTATACACACTGCATTGTCTACACCCTAATACTTACACTGCATTATGCACACTGCATTATTTACACCCTAACATTTACACTGCGTTATACACACTGCATTATTTACACCCTAACCTTTACACTGCGTTATACACACAGCATTATTTACACCCTAACATTTACACTGCGTTATACACACTGCATTATTTACACCCTAACATTTACACTGCATTATACACACTGCATTATTTACACCCTAACATTTACACTGCATTATACACACTGCATTATTTACACCCTAACATTTACACTGCATTATACACACTGCATTATTTACACCCTAACATTTACACTCCCCATACACTACGGTATGTACACTGTAGTACTCACAATCTCCTCTGACTCTTGTGATGTTTACAGACATCAGGAGGCGGGACAGGGGGTGGGGCAGGGGGCAGGACAGGGGGTGGGGCAGGGGGCAGGACAGGGGGTGGGCAGGGGGCAGGACAGGGGGTGGGGCAGGGGGCAGGGCAGGGGGTGGGGCAGGGGGCAGGACAGGGGGTGGGGCAGGGGGTGGATTTATGGCTTCCTTCAGATGAAAGTGGTTAAAGAGTTAACTCCTGTGGGACAGGGCTGGTCTATGTTTGATAATGATGTGAATACCATGATATCTGCAGTCACGTAAGGCTGTTAAATTACTTTAAATACCTCACAAGGTTAATGCCAGAAGTACCATAAGGCTGTTAAAATACCTCACAAAGCTGACTTACTGTGACTCCACAGGCCTGAATTTAATAATCAGCTCTTATTTTATTAAGTATTCATGTTTTGGCTCACAAACAGTTTTTTTTTAAGTTTATCAGTCCCCAAAATGAACCTAGCTGCGTTTGTGAAGGAAACACTTCGGTTTAATTGCGAATTCTGGACAGATGATGACAGAACCCCAATAGAGGTAGCGGAGCAGCAGGAACCTGTTTTTCATGATCAACAAGCTGAAAATTTCCCTGCTGGTTAGCTCACAGCTCTAACCCCCCTCCTGCTCCGCAGTCACTCGTCATTTGAATGAAAACAAACAGATCACCTCGCATAAAACCATTCGCGTTAAACAGAACAATAGGGTCAAATTAAATCCATTTAAACTTGAGCTGACCATTCAGATATTGTTTGCATTTGTTTTTTTATTGAACTCTCTTTATTTGGAAATGAATTTATGTGCAATGGGCAAAGTCCAAGTGTATCACATGAGTTTGGCTGTACAAAGAGAAGTCAGTTTGGTTGTTTAAAATCATATTAATCAGGTATGAATCATGCAGAATATGCGCTGCATAAACACACATCTACACACACACACAACACACACACACACGTGCGCACACACACACACACACGTGCACACACACCCAGCACGCACCCACACACACACACACACACACACACATGCAGACACATACACACACACACACACACACACACACACACACACACACACGTGCACACACGCACACACATATACACACACACACACACGCACGCACACACACGCGCACACATGCACGCACACACATGCACACAAACGCACACGCACGTGCACACACACACACACACACATTTGTGTACCTGATACTGTAGCAGTATATGTTTAAAATTGATTTATACCCACTTAGCCAGTGTTGAAGCCTAATCTGTTAGCATTTCGGTTTGGCTCTGTTCGTTATAGAGTAAACTGTTGAAAGGGCCATTGTGTTTGCTCACCCAGCTGTGCAGATTGTCTGTGTGGTGTGTGTTCTGTGGTTATGTTGGTGTTCTGTGGGAGTGTGTATTTCAGCTGTGACACACAGCTGCCTGTCAATATCCTGTTCCAGAATATCTGTTCTCGAAAAGAGTAGCACTGCGCTAAGCCGTCAAAAAACCCCTCAGAGACCAAACTAACAAAACTGAACTTCTGTGTTTGAAATGGAAATATATGGCCTGCTTGGAGAGCGAGCTATGCACCTGTGAGTCTGTATTAGTGCACCTGTGTGTGTCTGTATTAGTGCACCTGTGAGTCTGTATTAGTGCACTTGTGTGTGTCTGTATTAGTGCACCTGGGAGTCTGTATTAGTGCACCTGTGAGTCTGTATTAGTGCACCTGTGTGTGTCTGTATTAGTGCACCTGTGTGTGTCTGTATTAGTGCACCTGTGTGTGTCTGTATTAGTGCACCTGTGTGTGTCTGTATTAGTGCACCTGTGTGTGTCTGTATTACATTACATTACATTACATTAGAGGCATTTAGCAGACGCTCTTATCCAGAGCGACTTACACAACTTTTTACATAGCATTTTTTACATTGTATCCATTTATACAGCTGGATATATACTGAAGCAATTTCGGTTAAGTACCTTGCTCAAGGGTACAACGGCAGTGTCCTTACCCGGGAATCGAACCTGCGACCTTTCGGTTACAAGCCCAGTTCCTTACCCACTGTGCTACACTCCGTCCTCCGTCCTAGTGCACCTGTGTGTGTCTGTATTAATGCACCTGTGAGTCTGTATTAGTGCACCTGTGAGTCTGTGGCTTCTGTTCATTGGCCGCTCCCCTGAGGAAGGACCGGTCTCTAATGTGACATCATCAATGCGAGCCCAGTCTGTTTTTCACACTACGAGCACTATAACTGGTCTGAATTACTGAGTCATTGAAATGTCTTCATCCAGCCTGGGGTTCAAGAAGACCCCCAATACCCCCCCCCCCACCCCTACCCCTGT
Organism: Anguilla rostrata; assembly: GCF_018555375.3. Taxonomy (NCBI): domain Eukaryota; kingdom Metazoa; phylum Chordata; class Actinopteri; order Anguilliformes; family Anguillidae; genus Anguilla; species Anguilla rostrata. Next base: position 67,516,065 of record NC_057936.1, read on the forward strand.
GCACCCACTAAGTAAAGCTCTGATGATAACCCCCCCATGCAGGAGGCGGAGCCTGTGGCGACAGGTACGTCTTGAGTGAAGCACCCGAGGAGGATGTGATGTCACTGGATACGGAGGATCTGCTCAGCTTCTCCTACCAGGTTGCAAAGGGCATGGACTTCCTGGCCTCCAAAAACGTAAGATGATCTTCCTCCACCCTTCCTGACCCTAACCCTCCGCCCCCGGTCTGAGCATGCTCATTAGAAAGGAGTCTCACAGGATAACCGGACACTTTGCGTGCCCGTGGTGATAAAGGTGTGTCTAAAAACTCCCTGACTGAGTGTGTCCGTGTGGGTGTGGGTGTGTGTGTGTGTGTGTGTGTGTGGGTGTGTGTGTGTGTGTGTGTGTGTGTGAACTTGTGATACTATCTTTGTGAGAACCACATCTTCTCACAAGGATAGAAAGATGAGGACAACTGCGCAAAGTGGGGACCTTTTGCTGGTCCGCACAAGTTCAAGAGGCTGTTTTAGGGTTAAGACTTAGGGTTAGGGTTAGGGTTAGAATTAGGTTAAGGTTAGGCGTGCAGTGATTAGGGTTAGGGTTAGAGGTTACGGAATGAATGTAGTCAATGGGAAGTCCTCACAAGTATAGCAGTACGGGACTGTGTGTGTGTATGTGCGTGTGTCCTGTGTGTGCTGTGCGTGTGTGTGCGTGTGTGCTGTGTGTCCTGTGTGTGCTGTGCGTGTGTGTGCATGTGTGCTGTGTGTGCTGTGCGTGTGTGTGCATGTGTGCTGTGTGTGCTGTGTGTGCTGTGCGTGTGTGTGCGTGTGTGCTGTGCATGTGTGTGCATGTGTGTGCGTGTGTGTGTGTGCATGCTGTATGTGTGTATGTGTGTTGTTTCACTGATTCTGTGTGTGTATTTCAGTGATTCTGTGTGTGTGTTTCACTGATTCTGTGTGTGTGTTTCACTGATTCTGTGTGTGTATTTCAGTGATTCTGTGTGTGTATTTCAGTGATTCTGTGTGTGTATTTCAGTGATTCTGTGTGTGTGTTTCACTGATTCTGTGTGTGTGTTTCACTGATTCTGTGTGTGTATTTCAGTGATTCTGTGTGTGTATTTCAGTGATTCTGTGTGTGTATTTCAGTGATTCTGTGTGTGTATTTCAGTGATTCTGTGTGTGTGTTTAAAGTGTATCCACAGAGACCTGGCCGCCCGGAACATTCTCCTGACGCAGGGACGAGTAGCTAAGATCTGTGACTTCGGTCTGGCCAGAGACATCACCACTGACTGCAACTACGTGGTGAAAGGCAATGTGAGTGTGAGACACAAGCATGTGAAATATGTCCCGGGAGAGCCTCGACGCGGAACACAGGCATAAACCCATCGGATGAAGGGCTGGTATTCGCCTCAGGCTGGTCTTACACATTCACACATGACAGGGCCATCTATTGTTATATCGCTCATAAATCCTGTCAGGTTCCTCTCTCACTGGTATGTGTGATGATAATAATAATGTCTTTATTTGTATAGCACTTTACAAGCATAGACAGCACATGTGACAATTATAATATCTTTATTTGTATAGCAGTTTTCAAACATATACCCAGTGCAAAGTACTTCACAGAGATTAAATAATATGAAGCTGAAAAACCTTTAAAAAATTTTTTTTTTTTAAAACGACAAAACTTTTGGGAGAATTAACAGTAAAATGTGAGCCAAACAATGAAGCATTCATGGAAGTGACACTTAAGACATGATTTGAAAGATGACGAACGCTGGCAGTAAGGGCGTTCCCGAGCCTTGGGGCCCTAACAGAAAAGGCAGGAACACCTTTGGTTTTGGGCTGAGGCTCCGGAACAGCCAGCAGTGCCTGAACAGGTGACCTCTGAGGTCACAGCGGCTGGTCGGGAACAAACAGTTCCGTAATACATTCAGGTTCCAGGCCAAGCAGCAGATCCGCAGCAGCAGGTCAGCTGTGAGATGGCTGCAGTCCAACACTCAGTGCTGCATACTGCCCGAAACCGAAACATCCACCAACAGTCACTTTTCAGAATTTATTTGGTGCACAATTTGATGCTTGTGATTTGCTGTCTGCCTGGGTCTTGAGTTGATTATCCCAGCTCTGGGATTGGCCTATTTCTGATGATGCATTTCCTGTGAGTTAACTGATTGTGATGATGTGTTTCCTGTCCAGGCTCGGCTTCCTGTGAAGTGGATGTCCCCGGAGAGCATCTTCGACTGTGTGTACACGCTGGAGAGCGACGTCTGGTCCTATGGAATCCTGCTCTGGGAAATATTCTCTCTTGGTATGTCTTCACATTTCTCTAACACTGTAAATTAGGAAGCTATTTGGGATGTGTAGCCTGCTGTCAAACACCTGAGAATTTTATCAGCTGTTTTGCATTGATTTTGATAGTCCTGCTTGCCAGTTATGAAGAGGCTTTTAAAAAAGTTACTACTACCTCCTTAAAATTTATAACTCTTATACCAGAGCCAAGATTCATTAATCACAGTTAACTGGTGGCCTATAATGTTGCTGAATTTCCATTATAAGATGTTGGCATTAATCTTGGCTAAGAGCTTGAAGCTGGGACTGAATGATATGGTGGAATCTAATTCACCAATACTTGGTTGAGTATAATGACTTGCTTGGTGTTAATCTGTTAAAAACAATAAAATTTCCTTTTATCAGATGTGGTTCCTTTCAACAGTGCTGACAGTGCTTTTGTTTCTCCTGCAGGAAGTAGCCCATACCCAGGGATACCTGTGGACTCCACCTTCTACAAGATGATCAAGGATGGATACAGGATGAGCCAGCCAGAGTTTGCACCCAGTGAGATGTGAGTATGTACAGGAGACAGACCCTCTTCCCTCCAGAGCACATTGCTTGCTGCTAGGATGTAGGTACAGCTGTGGTAGAGGCTGCTGGGTGGCTCATTCAGTTAAGGCACCAGATTGAATCCAGACTGTGCCAGTTCCAGCAATTGGCGGTAGCTCCCTGGGGGTAATACGTAATTAGCGATTGCCTCACGAAGGGTATGGGAGGATTCAGTCAGTTAGGGGACCTCATTAGAGACCTCTGCTGGGTAGTCAGGCGCATATGAAAGGTCTTCCTCTGACTCAACTCTGTGTGAGCTGAGCTATAGAGAGAGAGGGAGGGAGAGGGAGAGAGACAGAGATGGAGTGAGAGAGGAAAGGAGGAAGGGGAGAGGGATAAAGAGAGATTAAGAGAGAGAGGAAAGGAGGGAAGCACACGAGGGGAGGAGAGACAGAGAGAGAGATCTGTGGGTGATTTGCCGAACAGCCAGGTGTGTGTCGTCCTGCAGGTATGATGTCATGAAGTCTTGCTGGGAGGCGGAGCCACTGAGGAGGCCTGGGTTCGGGAAGATTGTGGAGCGGATTGAGCGGCAGCTGTCAGACAGCACCAAACATGTGGGTTCCACAGACACTACTCACAATGAGACTCTGAAACACACACTACTCACAATGAGACTAAAACACACACTACTCACAATGAGACTCTAAAACACACTACTCACAATGAGACTCTAAAACACACACTACTCACAATGAGACTAAAACACTACTCACAATGAGACTAAAACACACTACTCACAATGAGACTCTAAAATACACACTACTCATAATGAGACTAAAACACACACTACTCACAATGAGACTGTAAAACACACACTACTCACTATGAGACTAAAACACACACTACTCACAATGAGACTCTAAAACACACTACTCACAATGAGACTCTAAAACACACACTACTCACAATGAAACTAAAACACACACTACTCACAATGAGACTGTAAAACACACACTACTCACTATGAGACTAAAACACATACTACTCACAATGAGACTCTAAAACACACACTACTCACAAGGAGACTAAAACACACTACTCACAATGAGACTCTAAAACACACACTACTCACAAGGAGACTCTAAAACACACACTACTCACAATGAGACTCTAAAACACGCACTACTCACAATGAGACTCTGAACCACACTACTCACAATGAGACTCTAAAATACACACTACTCACAATAAGACTAAAACACACTGCACACAATGAGACTCTAAAACACACACTACTCACAATGAAACTAAAACACACACTACTCACAATGAGACTGTAAAACACACACTACTCACTATGAGACTAAAACACATACTACTCACAATGAGACTCTAAAACACACACTACTCACAATGAGACTCTAAAACACACTACTCACTATGAGACTCTAAAACACACACTACTCACAATGAGACTAAAACACACTACTCACAATGAGACTCTAAAACACACACTACTCACAATGAGGCTAAAACACACTACTCACAATGAGACTAAAACACACTACTCACAATGAGACTCAGAGGAACGGCAGTGCAGTATGCACCCCCTCCCCACAGCGCTGACCCAGGCACAGTTTATAACCTCTCGCCACAGATGCTACAAACAGCTGTTCAGCTTCAGGGCAGCTCATGCTTAGCATCTACAACTGCAGCAAAGCACAGTGGCTGGCAGTAATGCTCACTCTGAACTTTAGGAAAGTACAGAGTAAACCGGTTTGATTGATCATTAATTTGTCTCAGCGTTGCGTGTGCTTGGAAATGATTGTGTGTGGTTATGGAGCTGATTGTGTGTGGTTATGGAGCTGATTGTGTGTGGTTATGGAGTTGAGCGTGTGAGATTACGGAGTTGACAGGTGCATTGTTGTCTCTTTTACCTGGCAGATTTACCTGAACTTCAGCAGCAGGTTCTGTGCGCGGGACGAGCAGAACCCTCACTTCCTGCGCCTGAGCTCGGTGGGGAGCAGCACGGCGTCCACACGCCCCCTGCTGGCTGCCGACGACGTGTTCCTGGATGAGCCACAGACCCTGGCGGTCTGAGGCTCCCTCTACCCCCCCTACACCCCCACCCCACCCCTACCCTCCCCACCCACCCTAGCCCTCCAACCCCACCCCTTCCACCCCTCCCTACCCCCCACCCCACCCCTGCCCCCCCCACCCTACCCCTCCCACCCCAGCCATCCCCCTTCCTAACCCCACCACCCCACCCCTCCCCCCCACCCACCCTACCCCTCCCACCCCACCCTTCCCCCTTCCTACCCCCCACCCACCCCTGCCCCCCCCATGACCCTACCCTCCAACCCCACCCCTTTCACTCCTCCCTACCCCCCCCCACCCCACCCCTGCCCCCCAGCCCAAACCTCCCCACCTGCACCGCTCCCCACTGTTGGAATACAGTCTGAGGCAGTCTGTCGCATGCATTTCCCAGCTAATGCCAATGTGCACTGTACTCCACTGCTCTGTCTGTACATGAGGAAAGTATACTGTTTCTGCTCAAATTCAAGTATTTTTTTCAGAGGGGGGTAGGAGGAGAAGGACCAATCAGCTCTTTTTTGTTCTATTAGAATAAGAAGGCATTTTAACATTGAGTGTATTTATTTCTTTGTTAAACCCAGCTGTACTTTTTTTGTTTTTTTTTTAAGTCTAAGGCTTCCTATTTCTTCAGTATTACTCTTTAACCATGTGAAGGATGAATATTTTGCAAAATGATGTTTTGGGCCAAAGTTAATATAAGTTTCCTTCTCACTCAGCTGTGCATTTGTAAAACAGAACGGGCCAGATGTACCAAGCCTTTACCAGCTAGGTTCAGGCACAGATATAAAAACATGGGTGTTATGTATCAAACAGTCGTACAGGGCTGGAAGCACAGTGTGCCTGTCACCTACGTAAGTCATCGCAAGGTGCACTTCTCTCCTTAATGCATATGCATTTAAGGGAGGATTGAACAAATAACAAGTGAAAACATCATGCGTGGCTGATTATATGTTCTGTTGAATTCACTGAAGCTCACGCAATCAATGCAGGTCAATTCTTGTCTGGAATTTATCCGCCTCTGAAGAGCAGGCATTACATGCAGACAGATATAGGCCTCAAAGATGTGCTGAGAGAACCTTTGCAACAGGAATCACATCATTTCAACTTCCTGAGAAAGAAATCATCAAATGGTCCAGATTAAGCAGCCACACAATAATTAAGGCTGCGTGTTTGTCTTGCAAAATATTGGCTAAAGTCACAGTGCAGTCACATAAAAGTTGCTAAAACGTTATCACAGAAAACTGAAAAAAGAGGCAGAGATCACAGAGTGTTTAAAAAAAAAGATTCACTAAATTAACCAATAGATCTCAAGTACAGCAGTGGGATGTGATTGAAATAACATGATTGTAGCAGGTTCTTACTGTATTAAAAAAAAAACTGTGGGCAGTTTCCGCTAGTAAAAAATACAAGTAAATGCGTTCATAGGCTGGTGCATTTAATCACTGTCCATCATGGAAAGAGCATGCTTTTTGCCTTTAACAGAACATTGTTAGAAACAGCATACAGAGCACACTGAAATTGCGTTACTGCATTGTTTGACGAAATCAAGGAATCCATGACACCCGTGAATTCTGTGACAATTACTCTTCTGGGAGAAATGAAAGATGACCTGGAACCTCCCACACAGCATTCCCATTCGATCCCAGCAAGGGTAACGTCACTATCTCGCTATCTGGATTAATTCAATCAACAATTACCACCACAGCTAGAATATCACAGTCCGCATTTTGTCCTGTGCTGACCGTATTGCTGGATAGACTGATGCATCGATTTCCCAGCATCCAGTCAAGACAATCAACACTCCAAAGAGGAGATTTTTAACTGTGTCTTTTAAGCTCCGCTTCATACACAGAATGCGATTAACAGGCGGTCCCATTGGCTGAATGCGTAATTAGCTGTAGGCATAGGAAATAAGACGTCGATTTCACGCAGATGCGTACACACCAACACACCCTCAGCAGGCCACATTTTGCTCTGCAGGTTTTATGTACGTACATCTGGCCCAGTGTCTGACTGACTGTGCTTCTGCTGACGCAGGTCCAGAATCCAGGCCAGGACTTCCATGTGTCCAGTTAGAATGAGATCAACCTTATATTAAATTCTGTCCTATGTGTGGTACTAAGACTTGAATTCAGGGACTTATTGTTATTATTATTATTGTTGTTATTACTACTACAATATGTATTTTATTTTATGTATTATTGACAGGGACTTGAATGAGTACCTACTTGGAGTGACATTAATAAGGCTTATGGTTTTTTTAGGAAAGGTGTGACAGGTACACATATACGGTAGTGCAGTCTATTTCCCTAGCACTCTTAACGCTGTGTTAAAAAGCTCGACACATTTCACTCAAGCTAAGGTCAAATGCTTAAAACAGAGGTGTCTGGAAGAAAATGTGTTCCTTGCATATGTATAAATATAAATATTTTGTTGTAAATATGAATTTGCCTGAGCTTGCTGTAAACCTGTCTCCTTGTATGCTTGGCATTGCTGTATCTGTACATTAGCATTATTTTAAGTGATGTTAAGAACAGGTTGTTCGTGGTTTATGACATGAAGATGTTATGCTTTGCAGTTAAAGGTATGCATCATCAGATGTGGGTTGTGGTCAGTGCGCATATTCATTGTGATGTCATGCTGTACTGTTATGTCATGCTGTAGGTTGTGGGGATGCTTCCTCCTCCTCTCCTCTTCATCAGCTGGATCTCCAAGCTGATTGGTGAATTCCTAGCCAATCAGCTTGATGATAGGTTGAATAGTCTTGGTCTTACTGGTTGAGTAAACTTTTAACTTTGAGTCTTGATTTATGGCTGACCCCTGCGTGGGTGAGACTACAGAAGCACTTGGGCATGTGGAGGTCCTTCAGGTGAGCTCTGTTTGGCTCATTCAGGTGAGCTCTGGTCCTTCAGGTGAGCTCTGTTTGGCTCATTCAGGTGAGCTCTGGTCCTTCAGGTGAGCTCTGTTTGACTCATTCAGGTGAGATCTGTTTGGCTCATTCAGGTGAGCTCTGGTCCTTCAGGTGAGCTCTGTTTGACTCATTCAGGTGAACACTGTTTGACTCATTCAGGTGAGCTCTGTTTGACTCATTCAGGTGAGCTCTGTTTGGTTTGTTCAGGTGAGCTCTGGTGCTTCAGGTGAGCTCTCTTGGTTGCTTCAGAGGTGCAGTTTTTGGGTCTCTCAGGGGGCAAGCTCTGATGGAGACACACAGAAGTTTGCCATTGTGTCCAGCTGCTTCCTGTGCAGGAAGTTGAGTCACCTCCCCACACACCGCACTTCCTCCCGAGTAGCGTCTGTGCTAAGGGGCTGTTAAGCATCAGTTGGAGAGGTTACAGCACCCCCCCCCACACTCACCACTGTTTCAGTCTCTGCCTCTGTGCTGTTGATAATGCTGATGATATTGATTACCCATGTTTGTTCATGCTTTCCAAAGAGAATATTCACTTCCTGTTTTTTTGCTTCACTTCCTGTACTTCTTACAGGTTCTTTACACAGCACAGGGTCATGTTATTTAGAGAAGAGCAGGTTGCCTCTCGTTGGAGGAGAGAAGGTTGCTCCTTCACCACAGGCCCACAGCATTATACATATAAAGGTTAAGAAATAGTACTGTGTACATTAACTCATTTAAATAGATCTTTGGAAAAGAATATTGTGTATAAAGTGTTATTTAAAGATTAAAAAGTTTCCTGCTCAGTTCAAACTCTCTGTCCTTACATTTCTGGAAGCTTATTGGAATGTGACATCAATTTAAATGGAATGCTCTGTTGTGGCAATATATTCTGGTATGTGTTGCTTTTTGTCAGTGTAAATAAATGAGTGAAATTCTGAAAAGCTTCTTCTTGATCCTGCCCTCGTTTATGAAAATTCCTGCTGTGCTCTCACCTCCTGCATTAATACAAACACATAAGGGGAAATTCATACATATATAAAACATTACTCTTCCTAATAATGGTTATCACTGTGTGAAACGTATCATGATAAAATGTGAATGAAAAATGCAAGAAACATCTTGTAATACTATACATTATTAGAAATAGTGTGTGTGTGTGTGTGCGTGTGTGTCTCACCCTACTGTTGCTCCATCAGATAAAAGGAGGAAATCCCTCCATTCAGCTCTGAACGAAAAAACTGTTCAGAAAGAGGCTGTGGGGATCCAGAGCAGCATGGAGAGCTGCTGCTCCATCCGCAGACTTCAGAAAAGGAGAGTCTGGAGAACAGGGAGAACTCTGCGTTTGCAGGAGGAGATGGAAAGGAAGAGGCCACAATGTACACTGGGAAAAAATAGCAATAAAAAAGAGTGAACTGGTCTTTCCTCATGTGACCCCTCTGGTGTGTCTGACAGCGTAACAGAGACCATAACTAGTTCAGTCCCACAGACCATAATGAGCTAGGTCCTAGACACACAAAACGTGAATCCTTTACTTCCTCACTTCTGAGTGAACTAGTGAAACTAGTTTCTTCTTCCAAATCGACCACCTGCGCTCTTCACCCCATACCCACAAAGCTACTGAAGAAACTATTGCCTGTTCTTAGCAAACCAATTCTTAGTGTAATTAACTCTTCACTGTTATCCAGCTATGTTCTCATATCTTTTAAGAAGGCAGAGATCAAGCTACTGCTCAAGATCATCTGCTAAATGCCTGTAATGCCATGTGATATTCTCTTCAAATTTGATAAGGATACATTCTATGATAAGAATAGTGTGCTATGATTTGTAATTATTTGAGTGCTTTGGACATCAGTGCGTTGAGTTGTGCAGTGTGTTGGGTTGTGTAGCATGTTGGGTTATGTCGTGTGTTGGGTTTGTGCAGTGTGTTGGGTTGTGCAGTGTGTTGGGTTATGCAGAGCGTTGGGTTTGTGTAGTGTGTCGGGTTTGTGTATTGTGTTGGGTTTGTGCAGTGTGTTGGGTTGTGTAGCGTGTTGGGTTGTACAGTGTGTTGGGTTTAGGCAGTGTGTTGGGTTGTGTAGCATGTTAGGTTTGGGCAGTGTGTTGGGTTGTGTAGCATGTTCGGTTGTGCAGTGTGTAAAGAGCTGTTTTTCTCAGCTTGCTGCTGTTCATTATTTTCGTTCAACGATTGTGACCTTCCTGTGGTTTCTGTGGCAAGTGTGACCGTTTGTGCCTCCTCCGAGACAGAGCGGGCAATCGACGAGAAAGATGGAAAGATTCAGCCAGGAGACTCTGAAAGAGTACAGTAGTCTCTCCCTATACCTGTGAAACACGATCTCTTACACCTGAGTAACACAGTCTGTCATTGGGCAGGTTTGATTGGTAAAGGGATGTAAGATATGAGCAGGTTTGATTTGGTAAAGGGGTGTTAGATATGAGCAGGTTAATTAGGTAAAGGGTGTAAGATATGAGCAGGTTAATTAGGTAAAGGGTGTAAGATATGAACAGGTTTGATTAGGTAGAGGGATGTAAGATATGAGCAGGTTAATTAGGTAAAACTTTGTATTGCTTTATCACTTTGCCGTTGTGGCAGTTAGCAGAAGGAAAGGGGGGTCATAGTGGGCGCAGGGTGGCGGAATCCGGTGGCCCTCTGTGGGGAATGAGGAACCCGCCGCAGAGAGAACACTCCTCTCACCAGCCTTTATCACTGAGCTCCCTGTTTCCTCCTCCACAAAATAGAGTAACCAGCCTGAACCATACGACCCTCATGCTCCACACCATCTAATCAATAAACAATATACACAATCTAATCAATGAACTCTATACCCCATCTAATCATTAAACACTGTTCACCATGTAATCATTAAACACTGCACACAATCGAATCATTAAACACTACACACAATCTAATCAATAAACACTACACGCCATCTAATCAATAAACACTATACACCATCTAATCAATAGATAATATACACCATCTAATCAATAAACACCATACAGCCTCTGGGGGGCGTTGTGAGGCCTTTGGGCGCACGGCCTCTGGGGGGCGCTGTGAGGCCTTTGGGCGCACGGCCTCTGGGGGGCGCTGTGAGGCCTTTGGGCGCACGGCCTCTGGGGGCGCTGTGAGGACTTTGGGAGCGAGTGGAATTTGGGGGTGACAGGGATGCAGGCGCTGATTTTGATGGATGGTTCTGTCAGCCGGACCCACGGGGTTGCACAGGGCTGCACAGGGCTCTACAGGGCTCTACGGGGCTCTACGGGGCTCTACGGCACTGCACGGGGCTGCATGGGGCTCTACGGGGTTGCACAGGGCTGCACAGGGCTCTACGGGGCTGCACAGGGCTCTACGAGGCTCTACGGGGCTGCACAGGGCTCTACGGGGCTGCGCGGGGCTCTAAGGGGTTGCACAGGGCTGCACAGGGCTCTACAGCACTGCACGGGGCTGCATGGGGCTCTACGGGGTTGCACAGGGCTGCACAGGGCTCTACGGGGCTCTACTGGGTTGCACAGGGCTGCACAGGGCTCTACGGGGCTGCACAGGGCTCTACGGGGCTCTACGGGGCTGCACAGGGCTCTACGGGGCTCTACGGGGCTCTACGGTACTGCACGGGGCTGCATGGGGCTCTACGGGGTTGCACAGGGCTGCACAGGGCTCTACGGGGCTCTACGGGGTTGCACAGGGCTGCACAGGGCTCTACGGGGCTCTACGGTACTGCACGGGGCTGCATGGGGCTCTACGGGGTCGCACAGGGCTGCACAGGGCTCTACGGGGCTCTATGGGGCTCTACGGCACTGCACGGGCGCAGTTGCCAGGCTAATTTGGGATCTGGATGCCAAGATATGTGTACCTGCACTGGGCCTCTGTGTACCTGTGTATCTCTATGTATCCCTGTGTATCCCTGTGTACCTCTGTGAATACCTGTGTATCCCTGTGTATCTCTGTGAATACCTGTGTATCTGTGTATACCTGTGTATCTGTGTATATTCCTGTGTATCTCTGTAAACTTGTGTATCTCTGTGTATACCTGTGGATCTCTGTGGATCTCTGTATATTCCTGTGTATCTCTGTGTACCGGCTCCATTTCTGAAGGAACCAAGAATTCTGCTCTGTACCAGAAAATCCTGAAGCAGAATGTCCGGTCATCTGTTCATGAACTGAAGCTGAAGCGTAATTGAACCAAGCAGCAAGACAATGATCCAAAACACAAACGCAAGCCCCCATCGGAAAAGAAAATGTAAGTTTTGGAGTGGCCTAGTCAAAATCCTGACTTGAACCCAGCAGAGATGCTGTGGCAGGACGTGGAATGAGCAGTTCTGTAGGGGAGTATCTCTGTACGACCATCTCTTCACATCATAGGGATGAGCAGGTATGCTCTCTATCTCTCCCAGTATCTACCTGGCTGGTCATGCGTTATGGAAACTCTGAATCACTGGGAATCAGGGGGAAATACCTTCCAGGGCTCTCTGAGACACAGGCTCGGGCAGCCAGGTCTGCACATGCTCACAGCCCACAGCCCAGACATCTTGTGTCTCTCATCACGCACGCGAGGGACGAGCCAGGTACAGATACACAGCCTGCTGGCTTTACCCTGCAGTCTCAGGTACACAGCCTGCTGGCTTTACCCTGCAGTCTCAGCTACAGGTACACAGCCTGCTGGCTTTAACCTGCAGTCTCAGGTACAGGTACACAGCCTGCTGGCTTTACCCTGCAGTCTCAGGTACAGGTACACAGCCTGCTGGCTTTACCCTGCAGTCTCAGATACAAGTACACAGCCTGCTGGCTTTAACCTGCAGTCTCAGGTACAGGTACACAGCCTGCTGGCTTTACCCTGCAGTCTCAGCTACAGGTACACAGCCTGCTGGCTTTACCCTGCAGTCTCAGGTACAGGTACACAGCCTGCTGGCTTTAACCTGCAGTCTCAGGTACAGGTACACAGCCTGCTGGCTTTACCCTGCAGTCTCAGCTACAGGTACACAGCCTGCTGGCTTTACCCTGCAGTCTCAGGTACAGGTACACAGCCTACTGGCTTTACCCTGCAGTCTCAGCTACAGGTACACAGCCTGCTGGCTTTACCCTGCAGTCTCAGGTACAGGTACACAGCCTGCTGGCTCTACCCTGCAGTCTCAGGTACAGGTACACAGCATGCTGGCTTTAACCTGACCTGCAGTCTCAGGTACAGGTACACAGCCTGCTGGCTCTACCCTGCAGTCTCAGGTACAGGTACACAGCCTGCTGGCTTTAACCTGCAGTCTCAGCTACAAGTACACAGCATGCTGGCTTTAACCTGACCTGCAGTCTCAGGTACAGGTACACAGCCAGCTGGCTCTACCCTGCAGTCTCAGGTACAGGTACACAGCCTGCTGGCTTTACCCTGCAGTCTCAGGTACAGGTACACAGAATGCTGGCTTTAACCTGCAGTGTCAGGTACAGGTACACAGCCTGCTGGCTTTACCCTGCAGCTGGTGTGATTGCTGTGACTCTCGCGGTGGTATGACCAGAATGCAGACGTTGTTTGTTCTGGAAGTTTCTCTTGGCACAGTCCCAGCCTCCACACCTGCTCCTGACACGTCTGAGTATCCGCCTGTCTGTCCGCCCGCCCGCCTGTCTGTTTGTCTGTGCTTTCCCACCTTTACTCCCTGATCTCGGGTGATCTACCTGCAGTCCACTGATCTCAGGTGATCTACCCGCAGTCCGCTGATCTCAGGCATCCTTCACCCAGCTGGGTTTTCTCATGCTGGCGATATTTTTAGGAGGCATCGGCAGTTCTGCATTTCTGATGTTAAAAGTGTGTCTGAAGAAGATTGCAGCTGAGGTTACAGCCAGCACAGTTATTAATGGGGTGGAACACAATAAATAACAACGTGAAAGCAGCTTCAGAATCAACAGCTTTAAAAAGACTACACACACCAACTCAAGTGTGTCTGTAACTGAGGTGTGTGAGCTTTAAGTGTGTAAAACTAAGGTGTGGATGAGTGTGTGTGGCTCATTCATGGCAGATGAGTGTGTGTGACTCATTTATGGCAGTGACTCAAACTGCTGTGCTCACACAATGCTAATATGTGATGATGCTAATGTGTGATTATGCTAATGCAAGCTTTTTATTGTGATTTACTTTTATAAATTGCCATTTTGGATGTGTCTGGATGTGGCATAGGACCCATGTTCAGTTTGTAGAGTGCAATTTTATTTTTTGTACAGTGATGCAATTTCTGTTATTTGTGACCTAACATGGTGACCTAATAAGCACCAACGCCAGTAAAGAAGACCATCATACGATAAAAAATCTGAATAAATTGACCAGAGACGTCAAAATTCTTTGTTTCACACATTAGTGTGAAGCAAGAGCTGAGCAGTAAACCACTGAGTACAAAATGGAAGATCACAGTAGTGGATGAATAAAGAATACTTTCAGTTATGATGGAAAATCCCTTTTCAATTGTCAAACAGATCAAGAACACTTTCTAGGGGGTAGAGATATATGTGTCAGACTATGATAAAAAGAAAATATACACTAACATAGCCTCAGAGTAGTCACCACAAGATGCAACCACTGGTGAGCCTGAAGAACATAACGGCTAGTTTAGAGTTTGTTAAATTGGATAATAAAAACCAAGTTCTGGAGTTCTGGAACAAAGTCTTACAGACAAATGAGATAAGTATTAGCCTGTACCGAAGTGATGAAAATAGAAAAGTGTGGAGAAAGAAAGGAACTGTTCATTGATCCTCCATCCCATCTGTGAAACATAGTGGAGGTAGTGTTATAGTTTGGGTGGGTTTGGCTGCCACAGGTGTTACGACCTCTGTTGTAAGCTTGTGTTTCATTTTTCCGAATTCGTCATCAGATTGATATTTCATTTTCCGGCTACTCTGTTTGAAAAAGCCACCATTTGTCACTTACCAGTGGAGACTAGCTCTTCAAAATCATGCTTTGTCTGTGGTGTATAGTGCCTGCTTTGTTTTACTTCGCGCATTTCACCCCATTTTGTTTGATTCCGATTCTCGCCTAGCCCTCCTGGTTTGTTTGCTAATTGTTTGATTTTTTGTTTGACCATTTGCTAGTTCATGACCTCACCTCTGGTGATGTCTATGGTTCCCAGACCTGATTTAATTGCTCTCTGCAGGTGGGCTGTATTACAGTACAGAACATGTATTGCCGCGGTCATGACCTTCCTGATGCTCAAATGTGACTGTGTTGACTCGCGGCCTACAGAGACGATCCTTAAAAGGTGAAGGGCAGATAAGTACTATATTTCTGTTAATGTCAGAAAGCCTTTATTTACAGCAGGGACAATCTGATGGGGTTTTTTTTGCAGAAGTTTTTCACTCATAAGAAGAGTCACAAAAGTCTTATCTCTCTGTTCATCTGAGAACAGTTCTCCATTTTGTGTTTTTTATCATCATGTGAGATTAGCGGTTGACCTGGACAGTGCACTCAAAGTTCTCTGACCAAAAAAACAGCCTGTGTGAATTTCACTTCCGTTCTTGTCTGCATACGTGCCTATAGTGACCAGAAAAAGGCTTTGTGTGGGACCACAGATGTATAAAAAGAGGAAAAGAGAGAGAGAGTCAGTGATGGGGCGATAGAGAGAAAAAGAGAGAGAGGGTAAGAGAAGGGGTGATAAAGAGAAAGAGAGCGAGAGAGAGTCAGAGATGGGGTGATAGAGAGAAAGAGAGAGAGCCAAAGATGGAGAGAGAGGCAGAGAGAGGGAGAGAAAGAGAAAGTCAGGAAGAGAGAGGGAGAGAGACAAAGAGAGAGAGACAGATCTGTTTATGTGGCCAGTAAAAGGGGTACTGTCAGATTGGTGTTCTCCCTTTCACCACTGAACAAGAACACCTGGATATGAGACAGTGCTGTCAGAACTGGGCTCTGTACATTTTCAACTACAAATATTGAGATTGTCCAAAAAAAAAACCCCTGATCTCAGGAAAGCTGATATTGATTTAGTCTAGACAACACAGCCCATGTACATGCAGAGATCCAGAACCACTTTGGACTCAAAATCATTACAACCTCAAAAAATGCACCCGCTCAAACTCTGCACACACCCCCTGACCCCTGCACACGCCCCCTGACCCCTGACCCCCGCACACACCCCCTGACCCCTGACCCCCGCACACACCCCCTGACCCCTGACCCCCGCAAACGTTCTCCGTGCTCCTGGCGAGACGGGTTGGTCAGAGGGGTTGCGGGTTTGAATGCATCCACAGCAGGAGACTGACAGCAGCGCTGGTTTCCGGAGCAGCTGCATGCCTGTGTGCATTACGCATCACAGCCTGTTTACGTAATGCTCAGCGGTGTTCCCCCACACCTCCATGGGTGATTGTTCTCTCGCAGGAAACCTGTCCCAGTGGAAAACATCCTTCCCTCAGAGAAACCAGCCAGCTGTGCGCCGGTCTCTGCACAGAGTTTCACCTCTCATTGCGGCCGGTCTCACCCCACTGGGTCATACCTCGCTGGGTCATACACCGCTGGGTCATACCCTGCTGGGTCATATCCCGCTGGGTCATACACCGCTGGGTCATACCCTGCTGGGTCATACCCTGCTGGGTCGTATCCCGCTGGGTCATACACACGCCACTGGCACACACTGCAGGGCACTAACGTAGTGGCCAGTCACTAAAATGGCTGACCGAAGCTACGTTAGACAGGCCATGTCTGAGACAGTGACCAGTGGGAACGCAGAAGGGTCGCTGGATGGAGAGAAGAGGCCTTTTGGCCGGATGCCCAGGTGAGTAAAGGAGGGGGTGTTTGTTTGTGCAGTGACACTCTCACACAAAGCCTGCATTCTGCCTCACACAGCTGCTCCATCGCTCCACAAAGACTCCCTTTCCTGCGCAGTTTACACTTGGACTCAGTTCCGCACGGAAGAGGAAGGAAGAGATTCCAAAGGAAGAGAAACTGATAATGGAGCGGGGCACTGTACTGTGTGTGTGTGTGTGTGTGTGTGTGTGTGTGTGAGTGAGTGTGTGTGTGAGTGTGCGTGTGTGTGTGTGAGTGTGTGTGTGTGTGCGTGTGTGTATGTGCATGTGTGCGTGTGTGTGTGTGTGTGTGAGTGAGTGTGTGAGTGTGTGTGTGTGTGTGTGTGAGTGAGTGTGTGTGTGTGTGTGAGCGTGTGTGTGGGGGGCGGGGGGGTTACACGGTGTGGGGGGCTTTTTGTAGTCCTGCAGTTTCAGTGTGTGGGGGGCTTTTTGTAGTCCTGCAGTTTCAGTGTGTGGGGGGCTTTTTGTAGTCCTGCAGTTTCAGTGTGTGGGTATATCTGAGTTTTATGTTCAGATCAGAAGTTCCCATAATCTTACAGTATGAGTGAGAGAGCCAGAGAGCTACAGCCTAGTAGCTCGTCTGCGAGTCAGTTCCACCCCCGAAAACCTACCACCCCCTAAAACCTACCACCCCCTAAACCCTACCACCCCCTAAAACCTACCACCCCCTAAACCCTACCACCCCTAAAACCTCCCACCCCCTAAAACCTACCACCCCTAAAACCTCCCACCCCTAAACCCTACCGCCCCCTAAAACCTCCCACTCCCTAAAACCTACCACCCCTAAAACCTACCACCCCTAAAACCTACCACCCCCTAAACCCTACCACCCCTAAAACCTACCACCCTAAAACCTACCACCCCCTAAACCTACCACCCCCTAAAACCTACCACCCCCTAAACCCTACCACCCCTAAACCCTACCACCCCTAAAACCTACCACCCCTAAACCCTACCACCCCCTAAACCTACCACCCCCTAAAACCTACCACCCCTAAAACCTACCACCCCCTAAACCCTACCACCCCCTAAACCCTACCGCCCCTAAAACCTCCCACCCCCTAAAACCTACCACCCCCTAAACCCTACCACCCCCTAAAACCTACCACCCCTAAACCCTACCACCCCTAAACCCTACCACCCCCTAAACCTACCACCCCTAAACCCTACCGCCCCCTAAAACCTCCCACCCCCTAAAACCTACCAACCCCTAAACCCTACCACCCCCTAAAACCTACCACCCCTAAACCCTACCACCCCCTAAAACCTACCACCCCCTAAACCCTACCACCCCCTAAAACCTCCCACCCCCTAAAAACTTCCCCTGCATATGTGAGCCCTCTGCCCCCCCCTCCCCAATCCCACCAGAGACCAGTGAGCAGGAGTCTGAAGAGGTCGTTCAGTAAATCATATTAATGGCCGTCTCCCCTGATTCTAAACAGGATTACAGGGACATCAGCCGATTGAGTTTCTGCTCCGGGTTTCAGTTTCTCTCCTATTATGTTACCAACTCAGATATCGCTTGTGTTTAATTACATTGTTTTCAGATGATCTGAGACCCATCTTATTCTCGTTTATCACACTGATGTACATAATTAAAATATAATCTTTCCATACGTTTCAATCACTCTGGTTTAATGACAGTGTAATGTTTTGGTTCTATTATGGTGTTTATTGATCATATTTTACACTCTGAGGAAACTCTTTCAACCCAGTCCTTCCTCCTCTCTCTCTCTCTTTCATTCTCTGTCTCTCTTACACTCACACACACACAAGAGAGAGAAAGTATAAATATGTGTAGGCGTGTCTGTGTGTGTGAGAAAATGTATGTGTGCATGCGTGTGAGCATGTGTGTGTTTGTGTGGATGAGAATGTGTGTGTGTGCGTGCCCCTTAGTAAAAAGTAAAGAAATAAGAGAATTGAAAATGAACAGCACGTTATAAGAGACAAAATAACGTAACACACAACCTCGTGACTGCTGCTGATCAGAAACTTAACCCAGACTGCTGCTGATCAGAAACTTAACCCAGACTGCTGCTGATCAGAAACTTAACCCAGACTGCTGCTGATCAGAAACTTAACCCAGACTGCTGCTGATCAGATACTTAACCCAGACTGCTGCTGATCAGAAACTTAACCCAGACTGCTGCTGATCAGATACTTAACCCAGACTGCTGCTGATCAGAAACTTAACCCAGACTGCTGCTGATCAGATACTTAACCCAGACTGCTCCTGATCAGATACTTAACCCAGACTGCTCCTGATCAGATACTTAACCCAGACTGCTGCTGATCAGATACTTAACCCAGACTGCTGCTGATCAGATACTTAACCCAGACTGCTGCTGATCAGAAACTTAACCCAGACTGCTGCTGATCAGAAACTTAACCCAGACTGCTGCTGATCAGAAACTTAACCAAGACTGCTGCTGATCAGATACTTAACCCAGACTGCTGCTGATCAGATACTTAACCAAGACTGCTCCTGATCAGATCATTGACTGCAACTGCTGGTGAACAGCGAGCCCCTGCTGAGAGTGGCTGATTAGCTGATTATCTCTGTGGAGAGAAAAAAGAAATAGGAATGAGGAAGCAGCACCCCCTAGAGCAACCCTAGAACACTGCACCCTAAAGTACAAGTAATCTGGAAAAGTCTCTAGACACAACCATGCACACATACACGCACATGCACACACACACACACACATACACACGCACGCGCACACACACACACACACACACACACACGCACAGTCTCACAAATGCACTCACTCTATCTCCAACAGAGAGACACACACACACACATACACACGCACGCACGCACACACAAAAGTGCGCAGCGGGACATGTGCAGGGGTAATGTGCCGTTGTAGGTTTATTAATGGGGATGTTCTCTGGAATGTGCCGGGTTCAAACTCCCAGAGCACAGATCTGTCTCGGCTGTGCTCCTCTTGGCCCCAGGGCTCTGACTGCAGGTGTGTTTGGAGGCTGCAGAGGTGTCAGCACCCGGCCCCAGGTGAGATGTGGAATTCCACTTCACCCCAAAACTCCACATCTCGCTCACAAATCAACACATTCACTCCAGGCAAACTTCTGCTCTGTAATTTTTATTTATGGTGACAGTTTACACAGATTAATCTGATTGTAGCACATGGCATATATTACACACCAATTTTGGAAATTAGTCAAATTTTACACCATTACATTTAGTACTAGGTGTATGTGGGTTAGGGTTAGGGTTTGGGTGGGGCAGAACAAAGAAACTCAGTTTCGTTTTAGACAGTTTGTGGTGTTGTGTTTAAAGATTTTGTTTTATATTTTGTTATATATATTGTTTTGTTGGTTTTGTTGAGATGTTAATGCTATTTTAGTTCCCATCATTGGTGAGTCTTAAAGACCACATCAAAGCCTCCATATTCTGAACATTCCAACAGAATTCAAGCAAAGATCTTTTTAATGTTTATAATCAAAGCGTGAAATCTGTCTGAGGTTCCAGAATGCACTCTGAATGAACAGGGCTCTGAATCATATCTGATTTCGCCAGTACAGTCTGTGTCTGTAAATTTGGTAGATGTTATCATTTTCATATGTCTCTGTTAAAATAGACAGAGGGGGTTTAATGTCAGATTGACTGATAGATCAGAGACCAAGAGCCCTGTTCCCTGCACCAATCACACACCCCCTTCCGCTGCACCAATCACATGCCTCCTCTCCCTATCCCAACCATAGGACCAGATCCACAGAATGGGGGTTGGGGGAGGAGTTTCACATAAATACAGATCTGATTATCCAAGGTCGCCTGTCACTGTCAGAGAGCCATCACAGCAAAACACCCTCCCCTTTTCCTCTCACACACACACTCCAGTGTGCCTACACACACACACACATACTTACACACACACTCCAGTGTGCCTACACACACACACACTCTAGTGTGCTTACACACACACACACACACACACACTCCAGTGTGCCTACACACACACACACACACACATGCACACACACACTCCAGTGTGCCTACACACACACACACACACGCACACATGCATGCATCTCACACACAGATTCACCCACACACACACAGACACACACAGGTGCACACACACACACAAACACTCGCACAAGCAAGCGTATATGCATAACTACCTTCATTTGCATAACATTAATATGTCCCAAACATTATGGTGACCTGAAATGGGGGGCTATGTATAAAAAGTACAGTAATGTCTACACAGTGAAACCTAAGTGTATGGCAGTTTGTTTAATTACAAATATAAAATTGTGGAGTACAAAACCGAGTCAAGTTAAAAAAAAAAAAAATATATATATATATATATATATAATTTTTTAATTATTTTTATTTATATGCACACATTATGAATTATGAATTAGGGCACCCCCTGGTGGTCACGGGGCCCTAAGCAGCTGCTGCTGTCGCTTATTGGATGGCGGTTACATTCCACTACATACACAACTTTTACATTGCATCCATTAATACAGCTGGATATATACTGAAGCAATGCAGGTTACATACCTTGCTCAAGGGTACAACAGCAGTGTCCTAACCGGATATAAAATAAACCCCAGACCTTTGAACATAAAAAGGGTTCAACAGCAACAGTACAGCATCCCAGAAAGAGAGCATCCCTGCCTGATACCTCTGAGAGCTTTAAACGGACCACCAGATGGCGCCAAACAAGTTATAATCCCTGCCACCACCCGATGGCGCCAGACAAGTTATAATCACCGCAACCACCAGATGGCCCCAAACAAGTTTTAATCTTTGCTACCCCCAATATGGCGCCAGACAAGCAATAATCACTGCTATCACCAGATAACGCCAGAAGAGATAAAATCATCGCTACCACCAGATGGCGCCAAACAGGTTATAATCACTGCTAACCACCAAATGGCACGAAACAGGTTATAATCACTGGTAACCACAAGATGGCGCTGGGGCAACATTGTAATTTCATGTTCATAAATGGTATCCTGAGCAACACATTAAGAATTACAATAAGATCCCGTTTTTAGGTAAATCATCCGCAAGGACATCCTTCTCTCATTAGAATCATTAAGGCTGTATCGTTAAACTAAACAGAAAACACATATACCTCAATTATACACCTCAATTGTTATCAGACGCATCACACACTCACAATCTCACACACACAAACAACCACACACTAACACACAGGCATTCAGACAGACAGACACAAACACACAAAGACACACACACAATCAAACATACATACAAATACACACAGGCATACAGACACAATCAAATATACACACAAACACAGATACACACACACAACAAGCTAGCAGACGTACTCCGTGTGAAAACACATTAGTGATGGAGGTTTCTTTCAACACGGGCGTGAGCAGGAAATCCAGGCCTGTGCTTCTATATTTAAATCACACACACACTCATATACACTCACACACACACTCACACACACTCATACTAGGGGTGTGCAGAGACGTCATTATCTGTATCTGTTCAACCAACAAAATGATCTGTATCTGTATCCGTATTCGGGTAGAAGACAGGAAGTTGGCGTGGTTTGGACCGGAAGTAACATTAAATCAGGCAAATGTTTTATTTTCTAACCTAATATTCATTGGCAATGCAATGGCATATAATTAATTATGAAATATATTTCCAAATCCTCATACTGTACTTTTCATCACTCTATCTCTTTTTATTTTTAAATAAACTATGTTTTATGAACTGTCTGAACCCCAGCAAAAATGTTTTATAAATCGAAAGATTCTGTTTTGCATTGGAAATAGAAACTATTTACAGTGAAGATATATAGAAACATATCCTTCAGTTGAAGGGGATAATCTTAAATTTCAATGATGCTGCGTTCGTGTTTCTTGATGTGTTAACGTTACTGCAGTTCGCTAGGGAAACGTGAATTACTACTTTACAACAGTAATTTTCATAACCCTACATGAACTTTTTTTGCCCGTTTTATTTTTATTTATTTATTTTCCCCTACTGAACTAAGTTTGGATAGACTGCAAACCATCTGATGTGCTCATATTTTCTCTTGGTGGCAACTGTTACCATGAATGGATTTCGTGTTCATTATAAGACCTATAACTGATACATACAGCATGTTACATCTTAAACGGATGAATATTTTATATACAAGTTTTACCTTGTATATATACTGAAATACAAGGTAAAACGTCGTTTTCAATATTTCGACTGGGTTTTTTTAATGGAGGAAATTAACACATATAGCTAAAAACTGCAGGTTCTAAGCTTGATTTTGGTGTATAGGTTGCGGGGGTTTGAAAAAATCCAGCTGCCACACCAGGCTTGTGTCTCGCTAGCTCCCGCACCTCCTCCTCGATGCGAGAGTTTCCCTGAGTGATAGCCGGGAACAGCCAGTTCTCAGCCCGCTGCCTGCTGTGCGCTGACTCGGTGGGGGCGACTACAGAATATAGCGATTATTTTTCAATAATGTGTAGTAAATGAAACGACTAGTTAGTTAAATCAAAGTCCTGTTGGACTCTGGACACAGAATGGGCATTTTTATTTAATGGCCATCCACAATGATATGAATCGATTTGAAGAAACATAATGGCTGACGCATAGAACTTATTTATTAAACGTTTTGCAACGCAGTGTTGGTGTGTGTAACTGGTGCCGCCACTCTCTCTCTCTCTCTGCCCGTGTAACGTTAGATAGAGGCTATAAGAGAGAACTCGTCATGGAGCTGACTTTTTTTTTTTTTTCTCGAATACATCGGAAGCGGATTCGGATACATCCCTAACTCATACACACTCACACACACTCATACACACGCTCACACACACAAACACGTGCACACAATAACACGCACACACACAAACACACACAAACTAACACGCACACACACAAACACACACAAGGCTGTGACTCGATTGTTTCTTCAAGGCCACAGACACCGGAAAATCCCACACTGTCCCAAAATTCTCCACAAGAGGTGTGTTCACACAGTTTGTCAGAAATACTGCCAATTTAAACCTGCGCCTCAAAGCAAATCCCAAAGGCCATGTTCCTCACTAAATCACAGGACACCGTGCTTGTAAGGAGGGGGTCTGTGCTTGTAGGGGGTGTCTGTGCTTGTAAAGGTGGAGGGGGGGGGGTCTGTGCTTGTAAGGGGGGGGGGTCGTGCTGTAAGGGGGGGGGTCTGTGCTTGTAAGGTGGGGGGGGGTCTGTGCTTGTAAGGGGGGGGGGGGTCGTGCTTGTAAGGGGGGGGGGGGGGGTCGTGCTTGTAAGGGGGGGGGGTCTGTGCTTGTAAGGGGGGGGGTCTGTGCTTGTGCTTGAAGGGCTCTGCTCTGGTGCTGGTAACAGGCTGTGCACAGGTGCGCAGTGGTGCTGGTAACAGACTGTGCACAGGCGCAGTGGTGCTGGTAACAGGCTGGGCACAGGCACAGTGGTGCTGGTACGGGACTGTGCACAGGCACAGTGGTGCTGGTAAAAGACTGAGCACAGGCACAGTGGTGCTGGTAACAGACTGTGCACAGGCACAGTGGTGCTGGTAACAGACTGTGCACAGGCAGGAGTTGTGCTGGTAACAGGTTGTTTCAGGCTGTGCTCTTGTGATGAGAACAATAGCAGAGTGGAAACGCTGACCCTGGGCCCTGACCCCACCCTGACCTCCCCCCCCCCATTCCCCTCTCCTTTTCCACTTAATCATTACAACAGTTATATTTCGTATTTTATTTCAACAGAATATATTACATTTATTTCTAGAATAAACATTAATGTGACATCTGTTATTATTCTGTGTGTGTATGTGTGTGTGCGTGCGTGTGTGTGTGAGTGTATATGTGTGTGTGTATTGCTGAACTGAGGAAGAGTTTAACATAAAGAAGTTAAATACATCAAAGAATTACACATTTTTCTTTCATAAACATAAAATCATAATAATATTTATAATCATAACCACATCAACTTCCTGCAGTTTGAAGAGTAATTTCCCCCTGGATGAAGTGCAGTGCAATGCAGAGTAAAGCATTTTTACTGCGGGAATCCAGCGCAATGACAACACGTGATTCTGAGCCCATCGCACTTCTCATTAGCTGCAAACCGCATGGCGCATGGTGATCTGTTCCACAGCCTGATCTCCACTTTTACACACCTGGGGTAACTTTTACACACCTGGGGAAACTTTTACACTCCTGGGGAAACTTTAGCACTCCCGGGGAAACTTTAGCACTCCTGGGGAAGCTCTAGCACTCCTGGGGTAACTTTTACACACCTGGGGAAACTGTTACACTCCTGGGGTAACTTTTACACACCTGGGGAAACTGTTACACTCCTGGGGTAACTTTTACACACCTGGGGAAACTTTTACCCTCCTGGGGAAACTTTAGCACTCCTGGGGAAGCTCTAGCACTCCTGGGGAAACTTTTACACACCTGGGGAAACTTTTGCACTCCTGGGGAAACTTTTACACTCCTGGGAAACTGTCTCAGGGTCTGATTAGCTCAAAGTGGGAGGGGGTGAGTCAGGGCCTAGTTACGCATGACTACAGGAAGCCCTGCGATGCCCTAAAATAAGTAAGCCCTCTCAGCCTGTTACACTGGGGTCTGTTACACTCGGGTCAGTAACACTGGGGTCTGTAACACTAGGGTCTGTTACACTCGGGTCAGTAACAGCAGGGTCTGTTACACTAGGGTCTGTTACACTAGGGTCAGTAACACTGGGTTCTGTAACAGTGGGTCTGTTACACTAGGGTTTGTTACACTCGTGTCAGTAACAGTGGGGTCTGTTACACTAGGGTCAGTAACAGTGGGGTCTGTTACACTAGGGTCAGTAAAACTGGGTTCTGTAACAGTGGGGTCTGTTACACTAGGGTCTGTTACACTCGGGTCAGTAACAGTGGGGTCTGTTACACTAGGGTCTGTTACACTCGGGTCAGTAACAGTGGGGTCTGTTACACTAGGGTCAGTAACAGTGGGGTCTGTAACACTGGGGGTGGGGGTGAGTTTAGGGTTGGGGTGGGGGGTCTACACTGGGGGTGCGCTGTACCGGACCTCAGTGCTGTACTTGCTAGCGCTCTTTAGCGGAACTTTAAAGACGCTCTTCTTCAGGATCATCTCCTCGTTGGCGTAGAGCGGCGCATCTGCGTCATCAGAGTGGTACCCCGACTGGTAGCCGCTCGTCTGATTGGACGATTCAGAGGCCAGAGACTCCTGGCTCTTATAGTGCAGCAGAGGACTGTGGGAGAATCAGAACAAAGGCTCTCAACGTGGGGGTTTGGGGGTGGGGCTTCCGCAGGTTCAGGTTAGGGGGCAGGGCTTACCTGAAATTGGGGGTTTGAGATGAGGGGTCCGCTCCACTGTCCTTCTGTACATCCTGGCAGTGACATCATTATACAAACATCACTGATGACATCATCATACAAACACCACAGAGGTGCACTTCCTAGCAGAACGGCCACAATACCAGGACAACATCAGGCTGAGATTAATGTTACAGTTATGAACACAGTAAGTGTTAAGGTTGAGGCACAATTTGGATTATTCTCAGGGGCTGGTGTAAATATTTTATTGTTTTCAGTAAGCTTAATTCTTTCTCACTCATCTTAATAATAAAAATCACATATTAGAGATAACTCAACTTCCATCTATCATTGGTAAGTCTTATATAGTCATGTGTTAATATGGCTGTGGTTAGGGTTAGTGTTTGGGTTAGGGTTAGGGTTACTGTTTCAGTTGATGCAGGATTTGTGTTGTGTTCCAGAGCTAGCAATAGGGTTAGTGCAACAGGTAGTTTTTGGTTTTAGAGAACTAAGATTTTTTACAGGAAATATTATGCAAAGTCCCCTACACATATGGGCAGAAAACTGATTGTGATTGGTGGAAGCAGACTGGGAGGTCAACCAATCACAGAACAAGGTGATACACCGGCAACACTCACCACGGCAACGGTGTGTTCCACCAATCGATCAAATGGCTCTTCACTTACAGGTTGGCTGCACCCGTCACTCAGCGGGAACCTACACGGGATGGGGGGGGGGGGGGCAGTGGAGACAGCAGTCTGTCCATTACAGACCCACAGACGGCCATTTTCCTGACAGTGCGCGAGCTTCACACCCCATTCCTCAAATACACTCACAACCATCAGAGAGAAACAGAGAGAGTATCACTCCACAGTCCTGATTCACATCCTCACCTACACAAGCAGGTGCACAGCCGTGTCTGTCACACACCCGTTACCCTGGAGTGAGAGTTACTCTGGAGTGAGAGTGTAGCAGTGACTTCACTCTGGAGTGAGAGTTACCCTGGAGTGAGAGTGTAGCAGTGACTTCACTCTGGAGTGAGAGTTACCCTGGAGTGAGAGTGTAGCAGTGACTTTACTCTGGAGTGAGAGTGTAGCAGTGACTTTACTCTGGAGTGAGAGTTACTCTGGAGTGAGAGTGTAGCAGTGACTTCACTCTGGAATGAGAGTTACCCTGGAGTGAGAGTGTAGCAGTGACTTTACTCTGGAGTGAGAGTATAGCAGTGACTTTACTCTGGAGTGAGAGTTACCCTGGAGTGAGAGTGTAGCAGTGACTTTACTCTGCAGTGAGAGTTACCCTGGAGTGAGAGTGTAGCAGTGACTTTACTCCGGAGTGAGAGTTACCCTAGAGTGAGAGTGTAGCAGTGACTTTACTCTGGAGTAAGAGAAAAGTAAAGAGAGAGTAAAGACGGAGCTTGCTCTAACCTGAGGGGCGGGGCATTGTCATACAGGAGCTGGCGGTCAGTGCCACCAATGGGGCGCTTGCAGGACATGCCACACCCTCCTTCCACTGTAGTCACAGGAATGTAATCCTTCCCATCCTGGAAAGAGTCAAAACCGTCCAATCACACATTCACGTCTAGATTGCCACACCCATTCACATCTATACTGCCACACCCACACACATTTACACTGCCACACCACTCACATTCAGTATAATGTTTGGGGTGGTGTTCAATGTTCAATGTTGTGTTCAGTGTTCAATTTGGTGTTCAGTGTTGTATTCATTGATCAGTGTGGTGTACAGCGGTCAGTGTGATGTTCAGTGTGGTCTTGGTGAGATGTTCATGCTCAGTGTTCAGTGTGGTCTTGGTGAGATGTTCATGCTCAGTGTTCAGTGTGGTGTTCAGTGAGGTGCTGGGGTGGTGATTAGTGTACAGTGTGGTGGTCACTGTTCAGTGTGTTGTTGGTGCAGTGTTCAGTGAGGTCTTCAGTGTACAGTATGGTGTTCAGTAGGGTGTTATGTTCAGTATGGCATTCAGTGTTCTGTTCGGTGTTTGGCGTGGGGTTCAGTGTGGTATTCGTGTGGTCTTCTGTGTTCAGTGTGGAGTTCAGTGTTTAGTGTGATGTGGTCTTCAGGGTTCAGGGTAGTGTTCAGTGTGGTGGTCAGTGAGGTGTTAGGGGTGGTGTTGGTGTGGTCTTCAGGGTGGTGTTCAGTGAGGTGTTAGGGGTGGTGTTTAGTGTTCATGGCGATGTTTACCTGTTGTGCGCTGGCCAGGAGCAGGTTTCCTAAATGCTCCACCAGCTCAGCGAAGGTTGGCCTGTCTGTGGGTCTGTCCAACCAGCATTCCAGCATGGTCTGGTAACTGTCCCAAACGGCAGTGTAATAATGTTATTAAAGCGCATATGGCCCCAAAGCACTGCTATTTAACACATAACGACAGGAATAAAAAAAACTCAATTGTATTTTAATATGTAAAAAGGAATTTGAAAAATGAACTGTTTTCTGCTGATACACGGTAAAAAGAGGCGTAGTTTGGTGTGATGTAGAGGCCAAGTTCACCGTCGGAAGCTAGCAATAATGGCGAAGGAAAATCCTTTTCGTCTTTTGTTAAGTCAACTGTGACGCCTTAGCTGTGTGTAAATGTGTCTAGTTACATCTAGTTACAGATGAATCGTGATTTTAAAATGTCAAGGCATTTACTTCAACTAAATGACACGAGTCATTGCTGATACCATATAATCAACAGTTAACAAATTTTCCATCTGGTGATCTAACGTAATGAATGGACTGACAGGCTAATATCACACCATTTTATTCCATGGAGAAAGACATGTAAAACAGGCAATTCAATTTTGTATGTCAGCATGTAAATTAATAAGAAGCCCATGACATCATTCCCAGCTGAGTGTCCTGTATGCTCTGTCTTCACACGTGATGGACACAACGAACCAAACTATCACGCCACAACATTTGCTAACAGCAGCATGGCTAGTAGCAGCTGCAACATGAATCAATACAACAAACAAGAAGATTTTCATTTAAATAATGATGGTCCACTGCCATATAACTATAAACCACAAGAGCTGCTGTGGTGGGTGATGGGACCCTAGAGGGATCTCTAGGCTGGTATACTCTAGTACTCTCATGCATTTTCGCTCTTTCAGGGGATTAGTTGTGTGGGTTAGTTGTGAGCGTTGGGGGTTAGTTGTGAGGGTCGGGGGTTAGTTGTGAGGGTTGAGGGTTAGTTGTGAGGATAGGGGGTTAGTTGTGAGGATTGGGGGTCAGTTGCGTAGGTTGGGGTTTAGTTGTGGGGGTTGAGGGTTAGTTGTGAGGGTCGGGGGTTAGTTGTGTGAGTTGGGGGTTAGTTTCATGGCTTAGTGACTGGGTGATAGGACTCACATCTCTGGACTGGCGTACTCCGGTGCTCTCATGCGCGTTCCCTCTTTCAGCCTCCGGCAGAAGGACTCATCGATGCCGACGCCAGGATATGGAGAGGCCCCTGAGGGCAGGAGGGGAGAGTGAGTACCAGCTCCGCACCGGCCTCAGTACTGCACCCACACCGGCCTCAGTACCACAGCTCCGCACCGGCCTCAGTACCGCACCCACACCGGCCTCAGTACTGCACCCACACCGGCCTCAGTACTGCACCCACACCGGCCTCAGTACTGCACCCACACCAGCCTCAATATCGCACCCACACCGGCCTCAGTACCACACCCACACCGGCCTCAGTACTGCACCCACACCAGCCTCAATATCGCACCCACACCGGCCTCAGTACCACACCCACACTGGCCTCAGTACCACAGCTCCGCACCGGCCTCAGTACCACATCCGCACCGGCCTCAGTACGCACCCAACACGGCTCAGTACCACGCCCGCACCGGCCTCAGTACCGCACCCACACCGGCCTCAGTACGCACCCACACCGCCTCAATATCGCACCCACACCGGCCTCAGTACCACACCCACACCGGCCTCAGTACCACAGCTTCGCACCGGCCTCAGTACCACACCCACCCGGCCTCAGTACCACAGCTCCGCACCGGCCTCAGTACCGCACCCACACCGGCCTCAATATCGCACCCACACCGGCCTCAGTACTGCACCCACACCGGCCTCAGTACCGCACCCACACCGGCCTCAGTACCACAGCTCCGCACCGGCCTCAGTACCACACCGGCCTCAGTACCACAGCTCCGCACCGGCCTCAGTACCACACCCACACCGGCCTCAGTACCGCACCCACACCGGCCTCAGTACCACAGCTCCGCACCGGCCTCAGTACCACATCGGCCTCAGTACCACACCCACACCGGCCTCAGTACCCCAGAACCCCACCGACCTCAGTACCACACCCACACTGGCCTCAGTACCAGTAGTCATGTTGCTGTAGCTGCAGCTCACCCAGAGAGAAGATCTCCCACAGCAGGACTCCAAAGGACCAAACATCACTCTGTGTGGTGTAAACACGGTCAAAAATGGTCTCTGGAGCCATCCACTTCAGGGGCAGCCGAGCCTGTACAAGCAGAGAGAGAGAGAGAAGGGGGTGGACAGAGGGAGGGAGAGAGAGAGAGAGAAGGGGATGGAGAGAGGGAGGGATAGAGAGAGAGAGAGAGAGAGGGAGGGGGGAGAGAGAGAGGGAGGGAAAGAGTCACTGCAATGCAAACAGTGGTGTTAAGAACAGGGAGACTGTTAGTGACAGACGTGTTAATGGCTCATGTGTTAATGACCGTAGTGTTAATGACAGCAGTGCTAATGACCGTAGTGCTAATGACAGCAGTGTTAATGACAGCAGTGTTAATGACCATAGTGTTAATGTCAGCAGTGCTAATGACAGTAGTGCTAATGACAGCAGTGTTAATGACCGTAGTGTTAATGACAGCAGTGTTAATGACCATAGTGTTAATGTCAGCAGTGCTAATGACAGTAGTGCTAATGACAGCAGTGTTAATGACCGTAGTGTTAATTACAGCAGTGCTAATGACCATAGTGTTAATGTCAGCAGTGCTAATGACTGATGTGTTAATGACCCTAGTGTTAATGACAGCAGTGTTAATGACCCTAGTGTTAATGACAGCAGTGTTAATGACAGTGGCTGATGGAAGGGACTCACGTCTCCTTTCCTGACATAGTCAGGGTCTTTGTAGACGTCCCTCGCCAGGCCAAAGTCACAGATCTTCACCACATTGTTCTCAGAGAGGAGGATGTTCCTGGCAGCAAGGTCACGATGGATGCACTGTCAATCACAAATTACAAAACACACACACAAATCAATTACAAAACATACAAACAAATGGGGTGGGTGGGGTTATTAAGGCTCAGTGTGAGGTGGGCAGAGTTATGCAGGCTCAGTGTGAGGTGGGCGGGGTTATGCAGGTTCAGTGGGCGGGGTTAAGCAAGCTCAGTGTGAGGTGGGCGGGATTATGCAGGCTCAGTGCGAGGTGGGCGGGGTTATGCAGGCTCAGTGTGAGGTGGGCGGGGTTATGCAGGCTCAGTGTGAGGTGGGCGGAGTTATGCAGGCACAGTGTGAGGTGGGCGGAGTTAAGCAGGCTCAGGGTGAGGTGGGCGGGGTTATGCAGGCTCAGGTAACACACCTTGCGAGAGGACAGGAACTCCATGCCTTTGGCCACCTGGAAGCTGTAGCTGATCAGGTCCTCCATGGTCAAGGTGGCCCTGTCTGTGGCCTTACTTTCTACAGGGTACACAACAGGGGAAAGTCATACACATAATAACAATGCTCAAAACACTATATATAATACACCGAGTACACTATACACTATAGATGGGTTAGGGTGCGGGGTTAGGGTTAGGGTGCAGGGTTAGGGTTAGGGTGTGGGGTTAGGGTTAGGGTGCAGGGTTGGGGTTAGGGTGCACGGTTGGGGTTAGGGTGCGGGGTTGGGGTTAGGGTGCGGGGTTGGGGTTAGGGTGCAGGCTTAGGGTTAGGGTGCGGGGTTAGGGTGCGAGGCAGAGTGCGGGCCTACCATGGGGCTCCAGTCCTGGGGCGGAGTCCTCG
The DNA here is from genome assembly GCF_018555375.3 of Anguilla rostrata. Classification (NCBI taxonomy): domain Eukaryota; kingdom Metazoa; phylum Chordata; class Actinopteri; order Anguilliformes; family Anguillidae; genus Anguilla; species Anguilla rostrata. The sequence continues at coordinate 67,547,860 of NC_057936.1, forward strand.
CTGAAGCAGGTGTCCAGGGGAGAGCTGACTCCCAAACCCAGGTCACTCTCCTGCGCGTCCTCCCCCCCCAGGAGCCTGCCTGCCGCCTCCCTGTGGGGCCTCCTCTGTCACCATGGAAACAGGACAGCATTCGTCACCCAGGCTGTGAGGCCGACTCATTCGCTTCAGGTTTAAACCGACGGCCTAAACACTGCAGCTACAACAGCGTTAGGGCTAGGGTTAGGGTTAGCGACTCCATTAACAAAGCACACTTTACACAGCGAAGGCACAGCGTCATTGAAGTCACATGACATAAGCAGCCATTCCCAGCCCACCAGCCACTTCATGAGCAAATGCACTTCTTGTGACCCAACCCCCAATAGCCTTCTGTATGCTGAAATATGTTTTAGCACATATAAAAAAGAGATACAGTTAGCCTGCTGTAGCCAGCACGGTGTGTGTAAGATGCAGTGTGTGTAACAGGTGCAGTGTTGAATCAAGCTGATATCCTGGAGGGGATAATCAAATGTGTTTAATATTGAGTAAGTCATATTGTCTCAGTTTGATACCCCTGCCCAAGCACGGCGTCAGAAGGTGATGCCATTTCAAGACTCGCCCCCTCACTTTAAAAGGTACATAAGCTGTTTAGGACACGCCCTCTTACCTTAAAAGGCACATAGTCTGTTTGAGACACGCCCTCTTACCTTAAAAGGCACATAGGCAGCCCGCTGGCTCTTCAGGTAGCTGGAGAGATTTCCATATTTGCAGTATTCCACAATTACCATCAAAGGGCCTGCAGGGGGCAGGAGAGAGCAGTCAGCCTGAGTGGCTGCAGCAGCAGTGCAGTGGTTAGGGAGCCAGGCTGGCCAATCCAAGGCTGTATAACTTAAAAGCTGTGTGAGGAAGCTATTTAAACTAAACTGCATCAGTAAAAATCCAGCTGTATAAATGGACAATATGAAAAGAATGCAAGCTGTATAAATCACTCTGGATATGAGCGTCTACCTCCATCTGTTGTGTATCAGTGTGTATTAGTGCATAGTGTATGCATAGTGTGTGTATAGTAGTGTGAGGTGTATTCATAGTGTGTGTATAGCAGTGTGAGGCGTATTCATAGTGTGTGTATAGCAGTGTGAGGAGTATTCATAGTGTGTGTATAGTAGTGTGAGGAGTATTCATAGTGTGTGTATAGTAGTGTGAGGAGTATTCATAGTGTGTGTATAGTAGTGTGAGGAGTATTCATAGTGTGTGTATAGTAGTGTGAGGAGTATTCATAGTGTGTGAGGCGTATTCATAGTGTGTGTATAGCAGTGTGAGGAGTATTCATAGTGTGTGTATAGTTGTGTGAGATGTATTACCGCCTGGCTTGGTGCAAGCTCCCAGAAGGTTGACCACATTGAGATGATGGCCGATGTGAATGAGAATCTTCAGCTCGGACATCAGGGCCCTGTACTCGCTGGAGGTGGCGCCCTCTATGGACATAAAGCATGAACTGAACCACACATAACCAGCACATCACAACCACCCAACCCAGCCTCCATAACCCTGTCTGAAACTCCACCCAACCCAGCCTCCAGGAAAGGAAAGCACTCAAACAGGAAGGAGATGATCAGCGGCAGACAGGATGGGAAGCACTCAAACAGGAAGGAGATGATCAGCGGCAGACAGGATGGGAAGCACTCAAACAGGAAGGAGATGATCAGCAGCGACAGTGGAACCTTCACAGAAGGATTTCACGCAGACAGGTGGAGCATGGAGGCCGTACTTCAATTCCCGCCACGGGTCTGGCGCCTTCCACCACCTGCGCCAATAAACGCCCCTCGCCCCAGGGGCTCCCCTACGACACAGGAGCCGGATTTAGTGTGCGAGGGTCTGTGTGCGTAACAGACTGGGTGTGTGTGTAACAGTCTGATTGAGTGTATAATAGGTTGATTGGGTGTGTTACAGTTTGATTGAGTGTATACTAGGTTGATTGGGTGTGTTACAGGTTGACTGAGTGTATAATAGGTTGAATGGGTGTGTTACAGGTTGATTGAGTGTATAATAGGTTGAATGGGTGTGTTACAGGTTGATTGAGTGTATAATAGGTTGAGGATCTAACAGGCTGACCTAGCTTTAGTCGGTCTCGGGGGAACTCCCACTTGTTGGGGTCGTAGGTCAGGCGCTCGCAGTGCTCATCCATGGGCAGCTCCTCAGAGTCCACCATGATTGACAGGTACCCTGGCTTCAGGTCCCCATGGCCAGGCTGGGGGGAGAGGCTTAAGTAAGCACCATACCTGGAGGGTCCCTCTTTAACAGGTTAACATGACAGACAGGCGCGCGCGCACACACACTCTCTCTCTCTCACACACACACACACACCCAGGGGTCTTTACCCTTTTCCTGCTGCGGATGACGAAGACGATGATTAGCCAGAAGAACATGGCGATCACCACTGAGCCAATGGGCACGATCAGTTCCACGTTGGTCTTCTGCTCCGCACCTGCAGCCAATCAGAGTGCCCAGAATCCCCTCATTACATCACTGCTTCAGAGTTTATGCGTGTGTGTATGTGTATGTACAGTATGTGTGTGTACATGCGTGTGCGCACATTTGAGAACATTTGTGGAATGTGTGTGTGTGTATCGGTATGTGTGTATCTGTGACTCTGTCCCTACAGCTCATTAGAGACTGTGACCCTACAGCTCGTTAGAGACTCTGTCTCTACAGCTCGTTAGTGACTCTGTCCCTACAGCTCATTAGAGACTCTGTCCCTACAGCTCATTAGTGACTCTGTCTCTACAGCTCATTAGAGACTCTGTCCCTACAGCTCATTAGTGACTCTGTCACTACAGCTCGTTAGTGACTCTGTCCCTACAGCTCATTAGTGACTCTGTCACTACAGCTCGTTAGTGACTCTGTCCCTACAGCGCGTTAGAGACTCTGTCCCTACAGCTCGTTAGACTGTCCCTACAGCTCGTTAGACTGTCCCTACAGCTCGTTAGAGACTCTGTCCCTACAGCTCGTTAGACTGTCCCTACAGCTCATTAGTGACTCTGTCTCTACAGCTCGTTAGAGACTGTCCCTACAGCTCATTAGAGACTGTGACCCTACAGCTCGTTAGAGACTCTGTCCCTACAGCTCGTTAGTGACTCTGTCCCTACAGCTCTTAGAGCTGACCTACAGCGTGGATGCCCTACAGCTCGTTAGTGACTCTGTCCCTACAGCTCGTTAGTGACTCTGTCCCTACAGCTCGTTAGTGACTCTGTCCCTACAGCTCGTTAGAGACTGTCCCTACAGCTTGTTAGAGACTGTGACCCTACAGCTCGTTAGAGACTGTCCCTACAGCTAGTTAGAGACTCTGTCCCTACAGCTCGTTAGAGACTGTCCCTACAGCTTGTTAGAGACTGTGACCCTACAGCTCGTTAGAGACTGTCCCTACAGCTCGTTAGTGACTCTGTCTCTACAGCTCGTTAGTGACTCTGTCCCTACAGCTCGTTAGAGACTCTGTCCACAGCGTAGGACGTCCCTACGCCGTTAGAGACTGTCCCTACAGCTTGTTAGAGACTGTGACCCTACAGCTCGTTAGAGACTGTCCCTACAGCTCGTTAGTGACTCTGTCTCTACAGCTCGTTAGTGACTCTGTCTCTACAGCTCGTTAGAGACTCTGTCCCTACAGCTCGTTAGAGACTGTGACCCTACAGCTTGTTAGAGACCCTGTCTCTACAGCTCGTTAGTGACCCTGTCTCTACAGCTCCTTAGAGACTCTGTCCCTACAGCTCGTTAGTGACTCTGTCTCTACAGCTCGTTAGTGACTCTGTCCCTACAGCTCGTTAGTGACTCTGTCCCTACAGCTCGTTAGTGACTCTGTCTCTACAGCTCGTTAGTGACCCTGTCTCTACAGCTCCTTAGAGACTCTGTCCCTACAGCTTGTTAAGTGACTCTGTCCCTACAGCTCGTTAGAGACTCCCCTCCCTACAGCACGCTAGTGACTATGTGCAGAAGCACGTGACATCCCTGTGCTGTAATTTTGAAGATATTTTCCTCCACTCCCTCTCTCTCTCTCCCTTTCTCTTTCGGTCTGTACACCCCTCTGTCTCTCTCTCTCCCTCTCAGTTTCTCTCTATCAACACTTCTCTGCCTCTGCCTCTTTCTCTCTCTCTCCGACTCTCTCCCTCTCTCCCCCTCTCTCTCGCTCTCTCTCTCTCCCTTATTGTCTGGCATGTCCTTTTGTTTTTAAAGTTCCCACAGTGAACGCCAGCACACCGGCCTGCTGTTTGTTTCAGTTCTATTTCTGCCCTGGAGGCCAGGGTGGGGGGAGAGCTGCAGAATGGCCTTGCAGGTGATACCACAGAGGAAGAACCGCAGAACTACGCTTTAAACACAAAGACACACTGCTGCTGAACTGAATTAAAACACAAAGACCCACTGCAGATGAACTGAATTAATACACAAAGACCCACTGCAGCTGAACTGAATTAATACACAAAGACCCACTGCAGCTGAACTGAATTAATACACAAAGACCCACTGCAGCTGAACTGAATTAAAACAAAGACACACTGCAGATGAACTGAATTAAAAGACAAAGACATACTGCAGATGAACTGAATTAAAACACAAAGACCCACTGCAGCTGAACTGAATTAAAACACAAAGACACACTGCAGCTGAACTGAATTAATACACAAAGACCCACTGCAGCTGAACTGAATTAATACACAAAGACCCACTGCAGCTGAACTGAATTAATACACAAAGACCCACTGCAGCTGAACTGAATTAATACACAAAGACCCACTGCAGCTGAACTGAATTAATACACAAAGACCCACTGCAGCTGAACTGAATTAATACACAAAGACACACTGCAGCTGAACTGAATTAATACACAAAGACCCACTGCAGATGAACTGAATTAATACACAAAGACCCACTGCAGCTGAACTGAATTAAAAGACAAAGACCCACTGCAGATGAACTGAATTAAAAGACAAAGACATACTGCAGATGAACTGAATTAAAACACAAAGACCCACTGCAGCTGAACTGAATTAAAACACAAAGACACACTGCAGCTGAACTGAATTAAAACACAAAGACACACTGCAGCTGAACTGAGCTCCTGCAGCTGAACTGAGCTCCTGCAGCTGAACTGAGCTCCTGCTGCTCCCGCTGTTTCTGTGAAACTGAACTCGGGAAGCAGACCCCCCAGCGGGACGGCAGCGGGCCTCCTCTCTGCGCAGGGGTAATCACGGAGGTGGGGACACCTGCGCAGGGGTAATCACGGAGGTGGGGACACCTGCGCAGGGGTAATCACGGAGGTGGGGACACCTGCGCAGGGGTAATCACGGAGGTGGGGACACCTGCGCAGGGGTAATCACGGAGGTGGGGACACCTGCGCAGGGGTAATCACGGGAGGTGGGGACACCTGCGCAGGGGTAATCACGGAGGGCTGGGGATCCTGCCTGCAGGGTATACGGAGTGGGGACTGCCAGGTATCCGCTGGGGCACCTGTGCGCGCTTGCAGCCGGCTCTCCTCTGTGTGTCCTCTTGGCCAGCCTTTGCCCTTTTTCCCCCAGTCTTCCCTTCTTTAACTGTTTTTTGTCCAATTCTTTTTTACCATACATCCATCTGTGCTATTTAATAAATACTCTTTTTCTAGCATCATATTCTGGGAATCAAAATGAGTTTGTTTGTGAGCTTGTCTGCTGTCAGAGAGGTAGTCCAGGAAACGGTGGGGTTCCGTCCCGCAGACATGGTGTTCGGTCAACCCGTGTGTGGAACTCAAAGGAGACATCAGTACCAACTGACAAGCCTCAAATCTTCTCGATTATGTGTCCGAGTTCAGACTCTGTCTCTCTCTCAAGTTCAGACTCTGTCTGAAAGGCCAGTGAGTGGGCCCAGTCTGCATCCCATCCCAGCGCTCTCCCCTGGCGCTCGCAGGCCTGCCTGTTCCTGGCTCTGTGGCCCAGTCCACTTTAGCGGCCCACACACTATAACTGAGAATTATTTAATTTCCACACCAGAGTGCAGAAAAAATACTGTCTGTGCCATGTCGACATGTTGAAGCCAAATGTGTACACCCCACTCACTGACCCTAGCCCTAACCCTAAACCACTTAGCACGAAAGTTGAGTTTGTTTGGTCTGATGAGTGACAGGCAGCATTTGAACCTATTAAGGCACTTCTGTACGTACTGATTCAGTCTAGCTCTGGCCCTCCACAGCCCATCAGACTCACTAAAGCAAGTGCTCTATGTGGGATCCTCCTCACTTCCTGTGGCTGTTACACGGATCATAATCCACTCGTGTTTATTCACAAAATGAAAACACAAACCAGCATTTAATGCGGTGGAGTCTCTTTCTTCAAAGCTTTGACCTTGACGTTAAACACATAAATGGTAGAGGCTGATGCGTTATCTAGAGCATAGACTGGACTAATTTGTAGATTTGTGCATGTATAGTAAACTTCTGACATTATCTGTGCCTACGTGATACGTTTTGAATGGTCCTAAGTATTATTGTTATTGACATAACTGATTATTAGACTGTAATATGTGAAATGATAGTGATAGTGAAATGATTATTGTCATTTCCTGTGTGTGATGATGTCATTTCCTGTCCGTGGTGATGTCATTTCCTGACCTTCCACGTGGATCTCAGCGCTGGTGGCCTCGCAGCCCAGGCTGTTACAGGCCCGGCAGGTGTACAGCCCACTGTCCTCCTGCTTCACACGCTGGATGGTCAGGGTTCGATTCGCCCGACTCAGGACCACTCCTGCAACGACACGCCCCACAGGCACAGCTCACACGCCACTCACTGCTGTTAGCCACGCCCATGGCCACACCCACCAACAGTGAATGTAGCATTCAAGGCAAACGTTAGCAAAGCAGCAGCAACATACCGTCTGCAACTCACTCTCCTGTCCATGCCTGACTGCCTGACTTACTGATTGGCTGCTTGATAACTGAAGGCTTGACTGGTTGATTGATTGAGAATGGAACGGTTGATTGATTTGTTGATTGATTTGTGGTGCCTTCTCTGTCCCATACCTGGTCCCTCCAGGAGGGTCTTGTTGTTTTTGGTCCACAGGACCGTGGGCGTTGGCGTTCCAGTCACGTCACACACAAGTGTGGTTGTGTCACTCATGTTCACTCTCTGGTCCGTCAGGTTCGCCAGGATCCTGGATGGCTCAAGAGCTGCAGCACAGAGACATTCTCTAAAGCGATATCAGCTTTACAACCCTGTCCAGCACCGCTCTCTCTAAAGAGATATCAGCTTTCCAACCCAGTCCAATACTGCTCTCTCTAAAGAGATATCAGCTTTCCAACCCTGTCCAATACTGCTCTCTCTAAAGAGATGTCAGCTTTCCAACCCTGCCCAGTACCACTCTCTCTAAAGAGATATCAGCTTTCCAACCCTGTCCAATACTGCTCTCTCTACACAGGTGTGAATGTGGCTGTTCTCAGGTGAGAGGGCAGAGGTGGGTGTGGCTCAGGTAGGGTACCTCTGAGAGCCAGGCGGTGCAGCAGGCAGGTGCTCTCCCTGGTTTTGATGTTCTCCACCTGGCAGACGTACAGGCCCTGGTCTCGGCGGGACAGGTTGGAGAGCGGGAGGTCCAGGGTGACGTTGGTGCCCTGCAGGCCAGACAGGAGGGCCTGGGGGAGGGGCTGCGGGGGCAGGGCGAGGCCGCGGCAGGGCTGCACGGGCAGGAAGGGGGCGGAGCTCCAGTCCCGCTCCCCCCCGCCCAGCCGGAACCAGCGCAGGTTAGTGTAGATCAGCTTATCGGCCTTACACTGCAGAACCACATCGGCCTGCTCCTGAGGCTCTGCAGACGGCCAGAGACTGAGCTCGAACCCCCCTGAAAACACACACACACACACACACGCATACACATACAGACACACACACACACACACACACACACACGCGCACACACACACACACACACGCATGCACACACACACATACAGACACAGACACACACACACAGACACACACACACCGCAACACACACACACACACACACACACACGCATACACATACACACGCATACACATACACACATACAGACACAGACACACACACACACAGACACACACACACACACATATACACACACACACACACACGCATACACACACATACAGACACACACACACGCATACACACACACATACAGACACACACACACACGCATACACACACACAGATAAACACTTTCGTACACTGTAAATATACACACCGTACATATGTATGCACATATAAATACACTCATACATGAAAACTCACACGATGCATACAGACACATTAGAGACATACAGACCTACCGACACAAAGTACACAACAGTACGTACACTCTAAATACACACAGTACACAGAGACATACAAACACAGCACAAATATATACACAGACTGTACATACAAATGCACACACACAATAAACACACACACACACGTGAAGTCACACTCACGTGTCACATGGAAGAAGATGACTCTCTCATCACGGCCGGCTTTGTTTGATGCGATGCACCTGTACAGGGCGTGGACCTGAGCCTTCTGGATCTTCAAAGAGCTAACAGTCTGCTGCAGAGCACACACACACACACACTGTAAATACACACACACGTACACACACACACACACTGTAAACACACACACACACTCTGTAAATACACACACACACACACTGTAAATACACACACGTACACACACACACACACTGTAAATACACACACACACACACTGTAAATACACACACACGTACACACACACACACACTGTAAATACACACACACACACACACACTGTAAACACACACACACACACACTCTGTAAATACACACACACACACACACACACACACACAGCAAATACAGACACACACTGTCAATGCAGACAGATACTGAGCTAAATCCACAGGCATCTCCACTAGCCACTGAGCTAAATCCACAGGCATCTCCACTAGCCACTGAGCTAAATCCACAGGCATCTCCACTAGCCACTGAGCTAAATCCACAGGCATCTCCACTAGCCACTGAGCTAAATCCACAGGCATCTCCACTAGCCACTGAGCTAAATCCACAGGCATCTCCACTAGCCACTGAGCTAAATCCACAGGCATCTCCACTAGCCACTGAGCTAAATCCACAGGCATCTCCACTAGCCACTGAGCTAAATCCACAGGCATCTCCACTAGCCACTGAGCTAAATCCACAGGCATCTCCACTAGCCACTGAGCTAAATTCACAGGCATCTCCACTAGCCACTGAGCTAAATCCACAGGCACTCCACTAGCCACTGAGCTAAATCCACAGGCATCTCCACTAGCCACTGAGCTAAATCAACAGGCATCTCCACTAGCCACTGAGCTAAATCCACAGGCATCTCCACTAGCCACTGAGCTAAATCCACAGGCATCTCCACTAGCCACTGAGCTAAATCCACAGGCATCTCCACTAGCCACTGAGTAAATCCACAGGCATCTCCACTAGCCACTGAGCTAAATCCAACAGGCATCTCCACTAGCCACTGAGCTAAATCCACAGGCATCTCCACTAGCCACTGAGCTAAATCCACAGGCATCTCCACTAGCCACTGAGCTAAATCCACAGGCATCTCCACTAGCCACTGAGCTAAATCCACAGGCAGCTCCACTAGCCACTGAGCTAAATCCACAGGCATCTCCACTAGCCACTGAGCTAAATCCACAGGCATCTCCACTAGCCACTGAGCTAAATCCACAGGCATCTCCACTAGCCACTGAGCTAAATCCACAGGCACTCCACTAGCCACTGAGCTAAATCCACAGGCATCTCCACTAGCCACTGAGCTAAATCCACAGGCATCTCCACTAGCCACTGAGCTAAATCCAAAAGGCATCTCCACTAGCCACTGAGCTAAATCCACAGGCATCTCCACTAGCCACTGAGCTAAATCCACAGGCATCTCCACTAGCCACTGAGCTAAATCCACAGGCATCTCCACTAGCCACTGAGCTAAATCCACAGGCATGCTCCACTAGCCACTGAGCTAAATCCAACAGGCATCTCCACTAGCCACTGAGCTAAATCCACAGGCATCTCCACTAGCCACTGAGCTAAATCCACAGGCATCTCCACTAGCCACTGAGCTAAATCCACAGGCATCTCCACTAGCCACTGAGCTAAATCCACAGGCATCTCCACTAGCCACTGAGCTAAATCCACAGGCATCTCCACTAGCCACTGAGCTAAATCCACAGGCAGCTCCACTAGCCACTGAGCTAAATCCACAGGCAGCTCCACTAGCCACTGAGCTAAATCCACAGGCATCTCCACTAGCCACTGAGCTAAATCCACAGGCATCTCCACTAGCCACTGAGCTAAATCCACAGGCAGCTCCACTAGCCACTGAGCTAAATCCACAGGCAGCTCCACTAGCCACTGAGCTAAATCCACAGGCAGCTCCACTAGCCACGGAGCATGTAGCAATTTGCCAGAGAACAAAGTACAACACAAAATGAGAAAATGACCTGAATAAACATTTTTGTTAAGACTTTCTGTTGTAAATAAAACACAAAAGATGTAAGTTCCTGTTTGTCAAAGAGTGTCTGAAATAAAAGATATTTTTTCTCCTTTACAATGAGCTCATGATGTAGAATACAAACAAAGCTACTCTCAACCTTCGACACGTCTGATTAGTCATTTCCTTCCGACAAATTTAATACAGGTCCTGCTTCAACCCAGAGAAAAACTTGCACAGTGAAAAATACTCAGAGTTTATCAGAAGGTGACAGTTTTACATTTTACAGTTTGACATTTCAATGCAAAATTAATGCAAATGCACACAGCAGTCATGCAGGAACATGAGCAGGACAGACAAGCTGTTTACATTCACTGGGAAAACTGTGCAATATTAATATCTTTTCCTATAAAAGACCTTTCATACACAAACTACCCGAGTTGCCCATTCAATCAAGGTTATCACAAAGAACAGGTTGTGGTTAGGGTTGTATGAGAGGTCAATATTAGTGGTTAGATTGTGGTTAGTGAAGCATGAGAGATCAATATCAGTGGCCAGGCTGTGGTTAGGGTTGTATGGGAGGTCAGTATAAGTGGTCAGGTTGTGGTTAGGGTTATACGAGAGGTCAGTATTAGTGGTCAGGTTGTGGTTAGGGTTGTATGAGAGGTCAGTATTCCTGGTCAGGTTGTGGTTAGAGTTGTATGGGAGGTCAGTATAAGTGGTCAGGCTGTGGTTAGGGTTGTATGGGAGGTCAGTATTAGTGGTCAGGTCTGTGAGATTACGGGTTGTATGGGAGGTCAGTATTAGTGGTCAGGTTGCAGCTAGGTTTGTATGAGAGGTCAGTATTAGTGGTCAGTCTGTGGTCATTGCTGTCTGCTCATTGGGAATCACCTTGTGGAAACGGTCGGTGTCAGTTGTCAGGCTGTCGATGGGATTCTGCCCAGTGTTGTTTGTAATGTCTCTCCATTTTACGCACTCCTTCTGTATGACCTCTGACCTCCAGCCTCCTGACCTGCAAAACAGAAACATTTTCAGACGACACACATCCAAAGTGGGAGAGCTTAGAAACATTAACACTTGTCTGAGAAAGACAGAACATGTTTTAATGCTGAATTTTTGCACCTGAGTGGAATTATTTTTATCGCACTTGCGAACTTGCCAAATTGACTCAGTTCCCTCTCAACAGCCCCATGCTTAATGAAAGGTGGAACATTTGTAATGGGTACTTCTGTTGCCAGTGCTGACAGTAGTGTTATTTGCATGAACGTCTCCTTCAACCAGAGACCATTTTCAACTGAATAACAAGACCACTATGGGAGAAAGAAAAGGAGGAAAAAAGAGAAAAAACACACAGCAGAAAACCCAAACACACAGCTCTCTACCAGAGCCACCCTCACACACACTCACTCCAGAGAGAGAGAGAGGAGAGAGAGAGGGAGGAGAGAGAGGGAGGAGAGCGAGGAGAGAGACAGAGAGAGGGAGGAGAGAGAGATAGAGAGAGAGAGAGAGAGTGGGAGGAGAGAGGGAGAGGGAGAGAGACAGCTATGCAGGAAGGAGCCTGCTCTAGGTCACAGTGTGTGAGAACAACAGGAAGTGATGCCGGACAGTGAGGAGGAAGTGATCCCGGACAGTGAGGAGGAAGTGGGGCCAGGTGTGGGCCATAGATAAGGTCCTCCTGGGGGGGGGGGTCTCAATCAGGTCCTGAACACACACAGCACTCCAACACATATAACACACACATAACGCACAGGACACACATGCAGAACACACAGCCTGCACAAACAGAACACAAACACAACACTCTGTTATTTTACAAGAGATTTACACTAATTTGCGGCCCATATAATACTTGAAATAGTTAAATTATAGCAAAAAACTAAGTGAAGGGAAAAAGCGCAATGTCATCTTTGTCAGCGTTTCTAGTATTAAAATGTCGGCAGTGTCTTCTTCTTACAGCTATAACAGATACTACGGTAATTGACAAGATGGCGTACTGCTTGGATTTAAACAGACTGTGCCATATTGGCAGGATCCTGGTCATCTTAAAGAGTTCATGCTCATTCCAGGTATTAGTGAACATTTTGTGAATCAGCCCTGCCCAGTCAGTTTGAGCCTGAAATTTGAATCGTACAGAATTATTTTTGGCACTTCAGACAGTTTAACTGGTTAAAAAGCAGCAAAAAAAAAAATCTTTTTTTCGATTCCCCAAAACAATACCATGAGACAATACCATGGAAACACAAAGAACAGGAGAAGAGAACATGTAAAACACATGCAGGGCACACAGACAGAACACACATACATGCATACACAGTTACATAAACACATACTCACAGCTACACAAACATATACATACACACATGCACATATGCATAGTAACACACATACACACAGCTTCTCTACACACAAGCAAACACACTGAGGTCATGACACTTGTGACATACAAAAGCACAGATTGGGGTCACATGACTGGTGACTCACAGGAAATCGAGAGGGCAGTCCTCGAGGGGCATCCACTGCCATTGGACGGAGATGGGGGAGGGGCGTCCCCGCACCGTGCAGCGGAGGGTGGGGCTGCTGCCGAACATGTGCACGTCCCCATCCTCCAGCACCTCCTTCTCAAAGATCTGGGGAGGGACTGCAGAAACAGTACAGACAACCATTAACTGCACATGCTCAGTACAGACACCCATTAACTGCACACGCTCAGTACACACCCATTAACTGCACACGCTCAGTACACACCCATTAACTGCACATGCTCAGTACACGCTCATTCATTTCAAACAGCAAAATACAAATTCAATTTACACAATTCAAATTCAATTTTTAAACACACCAAATCAGTTTAAGCATTCAAAATTTAAACTGTTTCTCCGTGCCCCACTTCGCACTCACATTGGGATACATTGCACTCGTGATAGACATAAAGCGGTGGGGTGTCACCATAGCGACAGACATTGGGGGTGAGGTTACCGTTGATGAGCAGCTGGAAGGACCGCCTCTGCTCTTGCTTGGTAGTGGGGTTCCTCAGAACCACGGTGTAGTTCCCAGAGTCCCTCTCAGACACGTCGTAGATGCTCAGAGCGTCCTTCTCCAGCTTCACCCTGTACTTCTGCTCCTCACGGCTCACTGGCTGCCCGTTCTTCAGCCTGCACACACACACACACACACACACATACACAGAGTTACACACACACACACACACACAGTTACACACACACACACAGAGTTACACACACACACACACACACACAGTTACACACACACACACACACAGAGTTACACACACACAGAGTTACACACACACAGAGTTACACACACACACACAGAGTTACACACACACACACAGAGTTACACACACACACATTGTAGGTATCTCACCACTTCACTTCAGGTTGTGGATAGGCATCATACTTCACAGGAATCTTCACCATTCTGTCACCTAGAGTGGCCTCCACAGTCCACACAGCCTGCTCATTCAGTATGATGAAGGGCTTTTCTACAGATACAACACACAGCACCATTACATTGTTACAGTTACACAACACTGCTCATTCAGAAAAATAAAGGGCTTTTCTACAGATACAACACACAGCACTTTTACACAGTTACACAGTACTGTTACACAACACCACTACACTATTATACTGTTACACAATGCTGTGACAATGTCACACAATACTGTTAAACACAGTGACACAACACTGCTACACCGTTACACTACACTGTCACAGTGACACAACACTTCTACACCGTTACACTACACTGTCACAGTGACACAACACTGCTACACCGTTACACTTCACTGTCACAGTGACACAACACTGCTACACCGTTACACTTCAGTCACAGTGACACAACACTGCTACACCGTTACACTTCACTGTCACAGTGACACAACACTGCTACAGCGTTACACTTCACTGTCAGTGACACAACACTGCTACACCGTTACACTTCACTGTCACAGTGACACAACACTGCTACACCGTTACACTTCACTGTCACAGTGACACAACACTGCTACACCGTTACACTTCAGTCACAGTGACACAACACTGCTACACCGTTACACTTCACTGTCACAGTGACACAACACTGCTACACCGTTACACTTCAGTCACAGTGACACAACACTGCTACACCGTTACACTACACTGTCACAGTGACACAACACTGCTACACCGTTACACTTCACTGTCACAGTGACACAACACTGCTACACCGTTACACTACACTGTCACAGTGACACAACACTGCTACACCGTTACACTACACTGTCACAGTGACACAACACTGCTACACCATTACACTACACTGTCACAGTGACACAACACTGCTACACTGTTACACTACATTGTTACATTGATGTAACAGCACTCAGAGGATAGTGAAGAGCAGCTGCGCATGCTGGTCCTGCTGTACAGAGCAGGAGAGACGCGGTCCTGGCTCTTACCATACACCACCAGAGTGGCCCTGCTGGATTTGGTCATCTGACCGCTGGAGGCAGAGCAAACGTACTCTCCGGTGTCGTTGATGGTCACATTCTCCAGGATGAGGGCGCTGGAGAGCTCCAGTGAGTCCCACAGCTTCTTCTTATGGAAACGAGTCTCTGATACGTTCGAATGGACCTGAGGCACCAACACACACATCACTCACCTGTACCAACACACACACCACTCACCTGTACTAACACAAACGTCACTCACCTGTACCAACACACACACCACTCACCTGTACCATCACACACATCACTCATCGATACCAACACACCCATCACTCACCTATACCAACACACACATCACTCACATGGACCAACACACACCACTCACCTGTACCATCACACACATCACTCACCGATACCAACACACACATCACTCAACTGTACCAACACACGCCACTCACCTGTACCAACACTTTGTGTGTGTGTGGGTGTGTGCTTGCGTGTGTGAGAATGTGTGTGCCTGTGTGCCTGTGTGAGTGAGTGTGTGTGTGTGTATGTGTGTGCCTGTGTGAGTGAGTGTGTGTGTGTGTGTGTGTGTGTGTGTGTGTGTGTGTGTGTGTGAGTGTGTGCGCCTGTGTGTGTATGCCTAGTGTGCATCTGACTGTGTCGTCGGCTACTACTTCGCGTTTTCAGATAAGCATGTCTTTGCTTAATTTGTTCCTGCTGTTGTTAGTTAGAGAACATCGCTGTGCGTTAGTTCAGATAATCTCACTGTGTGAACTGACCTGTTTTCTTGGCTATAAATAGTTGTATGAAATGAGTATTGTGCTTCATCGAATCTGTGTTTTATAGTTGTTCCAATGACCATGATATGCATTGGGTGTGTGCGACTGAGTGGGTAGGGCTACCTCTGACCTTGCTCTGTGGGTAGGTCCACTGGAAGTCGATGCCTACGTTGAGCTCAGTGCGGGCAGTGCAGTTCAGCTGGAACCTCTCCCCCACGGCCAGCCTCTGCTGGGCGGGGCTGACCGTCAGCTCATAGATCCTGTATCCTGCAGGAAAGGGTGGAGGCCAGCACTCAGCACCCATTGTTCTCATAACCACTGGCACATACTGGCCTCACAGCTACACAAACCTAAACATGTCACCAGCATTAAAATCACGCACAAAACAACTGAACAGTAGAACAACGAGCAGCAAATATCACTCAGCCATGGCTGCGTCTGTGGAAGCGAGGCCGGACTGTCCCTGACCTACGACTGCGACGATGTAGAGGGAGGACTGGAAGGTCTGGTTGGAGATGCGTGTTTGGCAGAAGACCACGCCGGCATAGCTGATCAGGTGACTCGGCACGATGAAGCCTCTCCTGCTGTCCCAAAGCACCTCCTGCCCGTCTGGAAACAGCTCCTTCTTTGGGTACTTCTGAGAAAAACCACATAGACTGAGACTCATCGCACACAGGCTCATACCAAGACTCATCACACACAGCCTCACACTGAGACTCATCACACACAGGCTCACACAGAGACTCATCACACACAGCCTCACACTGAGACTCATCACACACAGCCTCACACTAAGACTTATCACACACAGCCTCACACTAAGACTTATCACACACAGCCTCATACTAATTGATACTAATCACACACAGCCTCACACTAAGACTTATCACACACAGCCACAGACTGAAACTCATCACACAATGCCTCACCCTGAGACTCATCACACATAGCCTCACACTAAGACTCATCACACACAGCCTCACACTGACACGCAACACACACAGCCTCACAGAGACTCACCACACACAGCCTCACACTAAGACTCATCACACACAGCCTCACACTAAGACTCATCACACACAGCCTCACACTAAGACTTATCACACACAGCCTCATACTGACTGAGACTAATCACACACAGCCTCACACTGAGACTCATCACACACAGCCTCATACTAATTGATACTAATCTCACACATAGCCTCACACTAAGACTCATCACACACAGCCTCATACTGACTGAGACTAATCACCTCACACTAAGACTTATCACACACAGCCACAGACTGAAACTCATCACACAATGCCTCACACTGAGACTCATCACACAAAGCCTCACACTGAGACTTATCACACAAAGCCTCACACTGAGATTCATCACACACAGCCTCACACTGACTGAGACTAATCACACACAGGCTCACACTGACTGAGACTAATCACACATATCATATGATGAATTAATTACTGAATAAGGACAAAAGGCAGCAGACTGGAGCTCTGCAGGACCAGGGTTTCACACACCAACTTCAGACAGCAGGCACACTCATTACCATGACAACCGATCTACAGTGTGACGTTCAGGTCGTAGCGTGTACAGTGTGACGCTCAGGTCGTAGCGTGTACAGTGTGATGTTCAGGTCGTAGCGTGTACAGCCTGATGTTCAGGTCGTAGCGTGTACAGTGTGACGTTCAGGTCGTAGCGTGTACAGTGTGACGCTCAGGTCGTAGCGTGTACAGTGTGACGTTCAGGTCGTAGCGTGTACAGTGTGACGCTCAGGTCGTAGCGTGTACAGTGTGACGCTCAGGTCGTAGCGTGTACAGCCTGATGTTCAGGTCGTAGCGTGTACAGTGTGACGTTCAGGTCGTAGCGTGTACAGTGTGACGCTCAGGTCGTAGCGTGTACAGCCTGATGTTCAGGTCGTAGCGTGTACAGCCTGATGTTCAGGTCGTAGCGTGTACAGTGTGACGTTCAGGTCGTAGCGTGTACAGTGTGACGTTCAGGTCGTAGCGTGTACAGTGTGACGTTCAGGTAGGGCCGTGTACAGTGTGACGCTCAGGTCGTAGCGTGTACAGCCTGATGTTCAGGTCGTAGCGTGTACAGCCTGATGTTCAGGTCGTAGCGTGTACAGTGTGACGCTCAGGTCGTAGCGTGTACAGTGTGACGTTCAGGTCGTAGCGTGTACAGTGTGACGTTCAGGTCGTAGCGTGTACAGCCTGATGTTCAGGTAGGGCCGTGTACGGCGTGATGTTCAGGTCCTACCGTGTACAGTGTGACGTTCAGGTCCTCCACCGACCCCAGGCAGGGAATGACCACCCGCTGGCCCTCGCGGATAAACACCACATCGTAGTTCTGCGATGAGCGCACAAACGGAGCTTTGTAGTCTGAAAAAACACAGACAGGGACAGTCAGTTCAGCCGCTGAGCCCCGCCTCCCACCAACAGAACCAGCCAATCAGCTGAGATAGTGTGTGAGCTGTAAGGCCCACCTCCTACCAACAGAATCAGCCAATCAGGTGAGATACAGTGTGTGACCTGTAAGGCCCACCTCCCACCAACAGAACCAGCCAATCAGGTGAGATACAGTGTGTGAGCTGTAAGGCCCACCTCCCACCAACAGAATCAGCAGCCAATCAGGTGAGATACAGTGTGTGAGCTGTAAGGCCCACCTCCTACCAACACACACCGGATGCGTTGCAGGTGTGTGGGGTGTTGAGTGTGTGGAGTGTGCAGGTGTGTGGGGTGTGGAGTGTGTAGGGGTGTGGAGTGTGTAGGTGTGTGGGGTGTGGAGTGTGATGGTGTGTGGAGTGTGTGGGGTGTGGAGTGTGATGGTGTGTGGAGTGTGTAGGCGTGTGGGGTGTGGAGTGTGATGGAGTGTGCAGGTGTGTGGGGTGTGGAGTGTCATGGTGTGTGGAGTATGTAGGTGTGTGGAGTGTGTGGAGTGTGTAGGTGTGTGGAGTGTGATGGTGTGTGGAGTGTGTAGGTGTGTGGGGTGTGGAGTGTGATGGTGTGTGGAGTGTGATGGTGTGTGGAGTGTGTGGAGTGTGTAGGTGTGTGGAGTGTGATGGAGTGTGCAGGTGTGTGGGGTGTGGAGTGTGATGGTGTGTGGAGTGTGTGGAGTGTGTAGGTGTGTGGGGTGTGTAGGTGTGTGGGGTGTGATGGTGTGTGGAGTGTGGAGTGTGTAGGTGTGTGGTGTGTGGAGTGTGCAGGTGTGTGGAGTGTGATGGTGTGTGGAGTGTGTGGAGTGTGATGGAGTGTGCAGGTGTGTGGAGTGTATGTGGAGTGTGTGACAGGTGTAAGAGAGGTCACCTTGTACGTAGACATAAACGGCAGCAGAGGTCTTTCCATCCTCCACAGGCAGGTGGCGGTAGGAGCAGCGGTACTCTCCCGTCTCATTGGCCGTTGCCTTGGTGATGAGCAGGGCGGAGCAGAAGAGGCCAGAGCCGCTGCAGTCGCTCAGAGACACGCGCCCCTCTGTGTGGCTGCGGTTGTAGGGCGTGGTCCAGTCCAGGAGCTGCCGGCCGCTGTGGAGAGGACACACACCCGCGGCTCATTCCACACACCCGCGGCTCATTCCACACACCCGCGGCTCATTCCACACAACCGCTGCTCCCACACTGCTCATTCCACACACCCGCTGCTCATTCCACACACCCGCGGCTCATTCCACACACCCGCTGCTCCCACACTGCTCGTTCCACACACCCGCAGCTCATTCCACACACCCGCGGCTCATTCCACACACCCGCTGCTCATTCCACACATCCGCTGCTCATTCCACACCCGCGGCTCATTCCACACACCCGCTGCTCCAGTGCTCATTCCACACACCCGCTGCTCATTCCACACACCCGCTGCTCATTCCACACACCCGCGTTTCATTCCACACACCCGCGGCTCATTCCACACACCCGCTGCTCATTCCACACACCCGCTGCTCCCACGCTGCTCATTCCACACACCCGCTGCTCATTCCACACACCCGCGGCTCATTCCACACACCCGCTGCTCCCACACTGCTCATTCTACACACCCGCTGCTCATTCCACACACCCGCTGCTCATTCCACACACCCGCGGCTCATTCCACACACCCGCTGCTCCCACACTGCTCATTCTACACACCCGCGGCTCATTCCACACACCCGCGGCTCATTCCACACACCCGCTGCTTATTCCACACACCCGCTGCTCATTCCACGCACCCGCTGCTCATTCCACACACCCGCTGCTCCCAAACTGCTCATTCCACACACCCGCTGCTCCCACGCTGCTCATTCCACACACCCGCTGCTCCCACGCTGCTCATTCCACACACCAGCTGCTCATTCCACACACCCGCTGCTTATTCAGAGCCCCAGTGGTTTTTGGGATACACATGCATTCAGAGCCCCAGTGGTTTCTGGGATACACACCTGCATCGCAGCTCCAGTGTTTCTGTGACGTTGATTCTGTGAATTTGGTCCTGGATGTTGAGCCATGGAGGGTCAGGAACAAACTTCAGGTCTATCGCTGGGAGAGAAATGGACCCAGTTACTACTCAACAACTCACTCAAAACATCCACATTCAACAGCTCACTCAAAACATCCACATTCAACAGCTCACTCAAAACATCCACATTCAACAGCTCACTCAAAACATCCACATTCAACAGCTCACTCAAAACATCCACATTCAACAGCTCACTCAAAACATCCACATTCAACAGCTCACTCAAAACATCCACATTCAACAGCTCACTCAAAACATCCACATTCAACAGCTCACTCAAAACATCCACATTCAACAGCTCACTCAAAACATCCACATTCAACAGGATAACAGACTTTTCTACCTCCATCGACTAAGCGCGAGTCGGCATCCCACCAGTGGACTGAGTTCCTGGTGTAAAACCCAGAGCAGGTTTGCTGAGCTGAAAATTTGTGGGGTGAAAACATTTCTTTTAACTTATCATTGGTCTCAACCTGTTTTCATTTATTTCCCTCAACAAGCGTGCCAATGATTTGGCTACCTAACCCCAACCCTAACACACAGCTTCTCCACATCAAATTAGGGAGACTGAATGACAAATATTATTACGAAACATTAGCTTTCAGTATAACCAGTGATAACAAAATCTGCACTTAAGTTTGTTTAAAATCTGCGCATTGCAGGTCTTTGCCCTGAATATTCTCTGAGTCTTTGAGTGTAGAGGAGGAAGAGGTCCACATGTATCCACAAATAATGTTGATAAAAAGTGCACTATTTTGCAATGAAAATAAAAATATTTGTATTACTTGCTAAAGGGCCTAATTGAGGAGAGATGGTTATATCTGCAGTCTTGAGTATTTTGTGAATCCCTTCATTGATAATCAAGGAAAATGACTGAAAACAGATCGAGACCAATAATCAGTTTAAGGGGAAGTTTTCCACCCCACTAATTTTCAGCTCACCGACTGCCACTGGTAAAAACAGCGCAGGACTCCCGCAGGACTCCGACGCTGGTAGAGAGGGGACCATGGCACATGCCCATAACCACACATCCTGGCCCAACACACTCAGACGCTGGTAGAGAGGGGACCATGGCACACATCCTGGCCCAACACACTATTCAGCGGTGTTACATTGGGGTTTACATTCTGTTCCCCGAGTGTAGATCTGCTTCCCAAAGACAAACACGCGAAAAGGGCTGAAAAGCCTGCGCAGGCCGGCTTCCCTCTCAGGGAGCAAACGGCATTATTCTGTCAAAACAGGAAGAGCAGGCAGATGTGCAAGGGTCAGGATGGGGGCTCTGCTCTTGGAGCCTGAGGTGGGGTTCCTGTTTTAGGATTCTGGGGAAAGAACAGCTCTATTCCTGCGGATATCGCACATCGCTTTAATCAGCTCTATCTAAATATGCACAAAAACTTCATCTATCTCAAGACTTCAGTAGTACCTTGTCTGAGATTAATGAATCACAGACGCACACATTCAAAAATGGATGGCAGGCTAAAACACACAACTTCCATCTGCAATCCTTTGCAGGTATCAGACTGAATGGAATTAGCGTTTAGATTCAGCTCATTATTGGTCAGATATTCTGAACTACTAATCCCCAGGTTGTTGTTAAGGCAAAATGCATTTTTTAACATTAGCACGTAGAGCCACTGTAAAGAAGATCTCAAAATCAGTGCAACAGTGCAAAGGACTGAAACACAAATTATAGAAAGTTTTTTTGTAAATCAGACTCAACAAAAAATGTCACCAGTCTGATTCAGCATTCATAAAAGAGCCTGAAAAGCGTATCTTGCACTTAACATGTTCACAGATACACCCCGGCCTCTTTTCCACCGATACACCCCGGCCTCTTTTCCACCGATACACCCCGGCCTCTTTTTCCACCGATACACCCCGGCCTCTTTTCCACCGATACACCCCAGCCTCTTTTCCACCGATACACCCCGGCCTCTTTTCCACCAATACACCCCAGCCTCTTTTCCACCGCTCTACCCCGGCCTCTTTTCCACCGATACACCCCGGCCTCTTTTCCACCGATACACCCCGGCCTCTTTTCCACCGATACACCCCGGCCTCTTTTCCACCGATACACCCCGGCCTCTTTTCCACCGATACACCCGGCCTCTTTTTCCCCGATACACCCCGGCCTCTTTTTCCCTTCTTTGATTCATAGTCTGTAAGACTTTCAAATGTTTTTCAGATTTTCACATTTTCAGCCACCTTGTGGGGAGGACAGCAACATTCATCTGAATGAGAAAACCACTTTAAGACCGGTTAACTGTTACCTGGGATCACAAAATCATCAAGCACATTCAAAATAAATACCTGTGAATTGTTAGATCGCAGTCTATCAGACGCCAAAGCAAATCCGTAGAAAAACCCTATAGCATGTATATTTTTAAAATTATTTTCGAACAATGAATTTGCGGTTATAGGTCAGGTTACTCATCCATAAACGTTCACACTTCTTACCTGACACAATGGCTATAAAACAAGCATATCTAAAGTGTGAGCCTACATAGGACATACGCAGCAAAATGTCCGTTGGTAATTGAAGTCTTAACAGAGTACATGAGTCCAACACGGACCGCACTCTCTCCGAGTTGATTTAACACAGAACATTTTACAGAGTCGTGAGATAATATTTCGGCGTGGAATATGGGTCATCTTAATACATGTTAGAAAGTAAATGTGAAATATTGAAGCCCAGTAGTTATTAATAACTTATTTCCAATACTTTTGAAGGGGCGACAGTGGTGTCTTCTATATCTTATACTAAACCAGTTTCTGAATTTTAAATATCAACATTGCTAGATTTTATTTATTGTATATTTTACTGTCTGCAAATTTATCAGAAATCTTACCGGCGACACTGCTGAGCCCGAGGAGGAGTCCCAGCACAGTAATGACGGAGCGCGCCTTGGTCATCTTCCGCGGAGAGGTACCAACCATGCGTCAACATGCAATACTGCTGCTCATTTAAAAAAGTACTCTTCATCCGCTCATCTCCAGTCACTGGACGAGTATAGTGTAATAAATATTTACATTCTCCACCGGACAAAAAGTAGGAACGGAGTTAGAAAGAAAATAAATCCAGCCGATAGAATGAAGTAGTAGATGCGAACCTGCTGGTGTCCGGCTCTAATCCCGATGCGCTCCCAGTTCGTGGTTTTGTGGAAGTATGGCACAGGCTCTGAGCAGGCTCGCGCGGGGAGGGGGGGCGGGGGGCACAGGTTTCCGCTCGGTGTTGTTGCCCCGATCAGTAGTAAAGCGCCCTTTCAGATAGTTATAGTATGAACGCGACTATCGGCTGAGAAGACGGCAGCAACGATTTTGTACATTGCGACGTTGTATTTTAGTCGATCGGCTTGTATTCGTATTAATCGTTTTTTTTTGCACCTGTACGAACTACAGACGGCTTATGATACCGAGCACCAAACACCACAGAGATTTCATTGGTTTTCCGGAACAAAAATAGTTTTTTACATTTTAAATTCTGAATTGCTTAAACTTTAATTTAATCTTTTCGGTTTCTCCGTGTTTCGTATCTTAGGTGAACGACTCGGACGCTTGCTGTGAACATTTATTTATTTATTTATTTATTTATTTATTTATTCATTCATTTATTACTTCCTGGGCACATTTCCTGAGTTGATCAGGGCTGGGCCACGAAGATAAGATGCTTAGCAGCAGAAACCAGGACCAGGGCTCAGGGCTGCCCCATATAAGTAGTTTGCAAGTGTCCAAGGGCTTACATCACCGTTAATGAATCCTTAAAGAGCCAAAGAAGGCATATATACTAAAGCACTTCAGCACACAGTCATTGTGCTGTCCCTAACACACTGCACACTCACTGTGCTGTCCCTAACACACCACACACTCACTGTGCTGTCCCTAACACCCTATACTGTCCCTAACACACTGCACACAGTCACTGTGCTGTCCCTAACACACTATTGCCCCTAACACACTGCACACAGTCACTGTGCTGTCCCTAACACACTGCACACAGTCACTGTGCTGTCCCTAACACACTGCACACAGTCACTGTGCTGTCCCTAACACACTGCACACAGTCACTGTGCTGTCCCTAACACACTATTGCCCCTAACACACTGCACACAGTCACTGTGCTGTCCCTAACACACTGCACGCAGTCACTGTGCTGTCCCTAACACACTGCACACAGTCACTGTGCTGTCCCTAACACACTGCACACAGTCACTGTGCTGTCCCTAACACACTGCACCAGTCACTGTGCTGTCCCTAACACCACTATTGCCCCTAACACACTGCACACAGTCACTGTGCTGTCCCTAACACACTGCACACAGTCACTGTGCTGTCCCTAACACACTGCACACAGTCACTGTGCTGTCCCTAACACACTATTGCCCCAACACACTGCACACAGTCACTGTGCTGTCCCTAACACACTATTGCCCCTAACACACTGCACACAGTCACTGTGCTGTCCCTAACACACTGCACACAGTCACTGTGCTGTCCCTAACACACTATTGCCCCTAACACACTGCACACAGTCACTGTGCTGTCCCTAACACACTGCACACAGTCACTGTGCTGTCCCTAACACACTGCACACAGTCACTGTGCTGTCCCTAACACACTGTACGCAGTCACTGTGCTGTCCCTAACACACTGCACACAGTCACTGTGCTGTCCCTAATACTGTATACTGTCCCCGTACATGTTTGGGTCTAAACCAGGTCACTGCCCCAAACACTGCATCTGTACATGTTTGGGTCTAGACCCGGTCACTGCCCCAAACACTACATCTGTCCATGTTTCGGTCTAAACCAGGCCTCTCTCTGGCCCTCTTTGTCTACAGTGTGCCCTCCAGAAAGTAAACTCTAGACACACAGCTCTGATTGGTCAATATGATGGAGAAATACAGCTCTGATTGGTGTTTACACTGCCTACTCAAGGCTCTGATTGGCTCTTCCCAGCCAGCACAGAAAATGAAATCCTGGGAATGAACAGACAGGATGCTCTCAATCTGCCCTAATGCTGCTGCAAACTTGCTCCACTGGACCAGCTCCAGCCCTGCCCGCCGGCTGGATAAGGCTTGTAGAGCATGCAATACAGAGGTTACTGGACAAAGAGCCCGACAGAGCAGAGTCTATTCACACTGCCCAGCTCACTGCACTGTAATCAAATGGGCGCTGTGATTGGCCCTCTCACAGTGGGCGTGGCCCTCCTCCAGGGCAGGACCATAGCTGGGGGGCCAGCATGGGCCTCCCCCACCCAGGGCTGTGGAAATATAAAGACCCCACCCTTGTTTTTGCCACTGTGCTGTATGACCGGTCCGAAGGGCCAGACTGAAGTCCCCCCCCCACCTCTTCCTGTCTCACTAAACCAGCTCCCTCCCTCCCCCCCCCCCCCTCCCCACCCCCCATCCCCGCCACCCTACAAAACTCACAATAATGCCCAACTAACTTTTCCACATCCAGGGTAGAGAGATCTAGTTTCCATGGTGACAAGGGTCACAAACTCAGCATAGAGAGAGAGAAGTGATAAAAGGAGGGAAGCTGAGGGTCAGACACTGAGCAGATTCATACTGACGGTTTTTCCAGTGATTACAGGAGCCAGTCAAAGCTGCTCCTCTTATCGGGTGCAGGGCAGAGCTTTCTGAGGGGTCCATGTGCATTTTATTCACACACACTGTCTCTCACACAAACACGCACACACTCTCTCTCTCTTACACACACACACACACACACACGCACTCTCTCTCTCTCACACACAAACACGCACACACTCTCTCTCTCTCTTACACACACACACACACACACACGCACTCTCTCTCTCTCTCACACACAAACACACACACTCTCTCTCACACAAACACACACACACACACACTGTCTCTCTCTCTCTCTCTCTCTCTCTCTCTTCACACACACACACACACACACACTCTCTCTCTCTCACACAAACACACACACACACTCTCTCACACAAACACTCTCTCTCTCTCTTACACACACACACACTCTCTCTCTCTCTCTCACACACACACTCACACAAACACAAACACACACTATCACACAAACACACACACACACACTCTCTCTCTCACACAAACACACACACACACACACCCACACCACGTATTCTACACACTCTGACACCCCCAGCCCTCTACACGCACCATTCTACCTCCTCTCCTTCCGCTTAAAGAGCTTTACACACCAACCATCTCATAGTAACAAACACTGCCTATGACCAGAACAGAGAACGAACAAGGTAGTGGGCAGAGCAGTAGAAAGTAAGCTGAGAAGGGATGGTAAGAGTTAAACCATTCATATCAGTAACAACACGTGAGTTGATTTTGCTGGACGGAGTGTAGGCGCAGTGGGAAGGAACGCGCTGAACCGAAAGGTCGTAGGTCGAATCCGGGAAGGAACTGACCTTTACTGACAGTACTAACCTGCATTGCTCAGTATATATCCAGCTGTATAAGGATACATGTAAAGGCTAAGTAAAAGTTGTAGAAGGGTCCGCTGCTGAAACATCGTAATGTAATGTAACAGCGGGTCCAGCCCTACAAACACGAATGTCTGTGACTGAGTGAGTGATGAAGTTACACCATTGGTCGGCCGGATCACGTGTGTTAGGTCCAGCCATACACTAGGTTTTGACCTGGTCTTGTTTTTATTGTCATTGTTCTTTGTAACATGTTCTCTGGCAACAGAGTATGTCATGCCAACCTTAAAACTTAAATTGAAAATGTTTAATTGAGAGAATGAAGGAGGGAAAGAGGGAGGAAGAAGGAAGGAGAGAAAGGGCAGAGGAGAAGAGGGACAGAAACTCTTCATTAAGCAGTGTTTCTACACTCTTTCACTGCAGCGGAACTCGCCTGTGTGCTGCTTTCTGTGGGAGAAGTGCACTGTCCTGTTTAATTAATGCTGTGCTCTTTCAGACAATGGCTGGCTATCATCAGCAGGGTAGTGTGTGTGCGCATGTGTGTGTGTGTGTGTGCGTGTGCGTGTGCGTGTGTGTATGTGTGTGTGTGTACGTGTGTGTGTGTGTGTGTGTGTGTATGTATGTATGTGTGTGCGCGTGCGTGTGTATGTATGTGTGTGTGTATGTATATGTGTGTGTGTGTGTGTGTGTGTGCGTGTGTGTATGTATGTATGTATGTATGTGTGTGTGTGTGTGTGTGTGTGTGTGTGTGTGTGTGTGTGTGTGTGTGTGTGTGTGTGTGTACATGTGTGTGTGTGTGTGTGTGTGTGTAAGTGTGGGGGGGAATCGCAGTTGGCACGGGGGGGGGGGGGGGGGGGGGTCGGGGGCAGGAAACAGAACACACTTCCTCATGCAGGATACTGCAGGCCTTCCAGAGCCATCCTGGAGTCAGAGTGCACCTATCCCCTATCCTCTGATAACACACACAAATACACAAACGCACACACATACACACACACTCACACTCACACTGACATTCACATACATTACTGCACAAACACTAACAGGCACACACACAAATACACAAACGCACACGCATACACACTGACATCCGCGTAATGCTCGTCTGCAGAGGTGCGGATGGAGAGCACAGAGGAATGCTCGTTAATTCTAGGGGTGTATCGATGTATCAGATGAAAAAGCAACCATCCAATCCAATGAATACTACATGCATAAATCGATGCATATCATTATTAATCATAGCAAAATATTTATTCAAATGTCTATAATCTTACGGTGGTTTGCTCTCTAGAAACACTGCCAGCATCATTGTTTACGTTTCAAATTCGACCTCATCATCACTTACGTTAGTGCTGTTTTTCCTTCTGTCAAACGTGACGTCAGTAAGTTTTTGCAGTCTCAACCTCATTTCGGTTGTATGTGTACGGTGTAACAGGATTGTTTTTGCTGGATCATACTTATTGCTAATTTCTTACGATATGGGATCGTTCTGGATCGTATTGCAGCAAAATGTGAAATTTCCAAATATCGACCAATCACTTCAAGCGTCCGAATCGCATCCTATCGTGGTGAAGCCTCACACAATGTATTATCATCTAATGAAAATAAAATGTAACATTACTTTTTGTACGACAGTACGTGTGTTGGTGTGTGGAAACCGGCTTTCTACGTTTTTGAGATTTTTTTATGCCAGATTGGTATTATTTTCACAGAACAATCGCAGTTTAGCAGGGCAGAGGATTCACCGGCCTGCGGGTAGTTTATCGAAGGCAACAACACTGAGAGTTTAATATTGGCCTATGTGGTACTGCATCCCAGTGGCCGACTAAAGCCTGATGAAAACGTGTTAAGTGCTACCACCTACTGCCTGATGAAAACTTGTTAAGTGCTACCACCTACTGGCTAACGGAGGGAACGCACACTCATTCTTCTGCTTAAAGGCTTACTTAATACTAGGTACGTAATTCCACGTTATTCTGTTTGTCTTATTTTACATGGTACGTTTTAAATAGCTGTGTTCCCTGTCATGAAATTACCTGTATTGTAAATTACAATATATGCTTATTTAATCTCTGGAATAGGCCTACAGTACGACGCCATTATTTGCAGACCGGAACCCCAGTACTCAACACCATGTTGCTCATCGGAGATGTTAAACATTGACACATAAATAGACTATCATGATATTTGTAGGATTTAGTGCAGTTGACTTTACATGGTTATTATTATCGCTGATTTTCTTACTCGCATTTTCTTTACACGTGTTTCTTTTTCACTCTTCCGCCAAATTTACACAATCTCGTTCGTTTCAGCTGTTTCAGGATCTGATCAGATACGGGAAAACCAAGAATTCACAGCGTCCAGCCTATGTGCGGGTTTTTGACGTTCCCAAAAGGTAACGTTCGACATCTGAGGAACCAACTGTGGGATTAGTCTGTTACTGCTCGCTTAATGCACATCCGACTGGGTGAAGTTGGTTCGTTCTCCTGTATGTGTTACGAGTTTTCTTTTTCGTAATTGCACGAGCTGTCCAGTATTCCCCCATTGAGAACACGATGTTTCATCCCTACAGATGGTTCTCTCATTTTTACATGGTTTCGGTCGTGTGGAACGGCTTGTTAATCACGCTGTCCCTGCGAACTTCCCTCCTGGGATCTGACCTACCGCTATGGCTTAGCAACACGCTAGGATTCCTGACCGACAGTTCCGCAGCGGCGTGGAAAGGTATATCTGATTGATGTTGACACTGTAAAAGAATGAACATGACGGCTAGTAGTGTATGTTTTTTATTTTGCGTTAGATGCGTCTTGGGGGTTTCTTTTACAATACGCACCACATCCTCAGAGTTTCGGATGGTTTAAGATACTTACAGACCCTGGCGTCTCTGCTCCAGGAGTCCCGTTGTCTACTGCACTTGCGCAGATGCTGCTCTGGGTGCACTCGGCCAGGAGGCTTCAGGAATGCGCGCAGGTCAGTGTCTTCTCCGGAAGTGTCATACACGCCGCGCAGTACGCTTTCGGTCTGGGGTACTACGTCCTGCTGGGCCTGACGGTTTTGTGCGTGGGCGGCCCGCACCTGCAGGAAGGTGAGTCTTGCGCTTGCGCGTTCCCTAAAGTTGTGCTGCTCCTGTTGGTAAACGAGATTGCACTCTAACGGTTTTGGTGTATTGCTTTTACATTACATTACATTACATTTATTTGGCAGACGCTTTTATCCAAAGCGACGTATAAAAAGGTACTTTTAG
Organism: Anguilla rostrata; assembly: GCF_018555375.3. Taxonomy (NCBI): domain Eukaryota; kingdom Metazoa; phylum Chordata; class Actinopteri; order Anguilliformes; family Anguillidae; genus Anguilla; species Anguilla rostrata. The sequence goes on from NC_057936.1 coordinate 67,577,725, forward strand.
TTCTCCAGAACCATATAAGTATTAAATGGTAGCCTTCCATCTTAAATTACTCCTCCCAGTGGTGTTGCATGTAGAGTTTGTATTCTGTTTATGGTGAGTGACACATGGTTAACACCCTAGTGTGGAGTACGTGCGTGTCTGCGCATGCATTATGTTCATGAAGCTGTGTTTTGGGTAGGGACACCTGCATCGCTGACCCAGCTCCAGTGGTGTCATGCTGCTGGAATCCTGCTCTTCCTTTGGGGCTCGCTGCACCAGCATCGCTGTCTGCGGCTGCTGGCACACCTGCGCACCGGAGCTTCAGGTGAGGCTCACACGGGGGCAGGAAGTGCAGGTCAGGCTCACACGGGGGCAGGAAGTGCAGGTGAGGCTCACACAGGGGGGCAGGAAGTGCAGGTGAGGGTTGTATATGTGCGCAGGAAGTGCAGGTGAGGCTCACACAGGGGGCAGGAAGTGCATGTCAGGGTTGTATATGTGAGCAGGAAGCGCAGGTTTGGACTTCACTCTCACACTTCGGCCAGAACAACCCAGGACCAGGCATTAGACTGAAGATTTTATAAAGGCAGTGTGTTTCTGAGCATAGTGAATAACTGCTCAATTGTGGGAAACTGCACTTGGCAGCATGGAAATGTGTGCTGGTCCTGTTGCTTCCATTGGTGACTGTGTTGTTTGTAGGTGAGGTTCAGACGCTGGAGCATAAGGTTCCCTGTGGAGACTGGTTTGAGCTGGTGTCCTGCCCGCACTACTTTGCAGAGCTGGTGATCTACGTGTCCCTCGCCATCGTTACTGGCGGCCGTGTGCTCACCTGGTGGCTCGTGGTCCTGTACGTGCTCTTCAATCAAGCCCTGGCTGCGCAGCTGTGTCACGAGTTTTATCGCAGGAAGTTTGAGCACTACCCTAAGCAGCGCAAGGCCTTCATTCCATTTCTGTTTTAGCTCCTCTGCACCGCCCATAGCTTTGTGTGTGTGTAACCATTCACTGTTTAAAAAAATACATTGCAGGAAATGTGTCTATTGTGTCTATAATTTGAGATGATCCTGTCAAATGAAAGTTTGTAATGGCTGCATATGTTTATTTTAAAAATAAAAACCCAAACAACACCAAAGAGCCTATAGACCAGAGCCTGTCTGTTCCACAGCCTGAGTACAGCTTACCTACCAATGCACTCACATCCTTCAGCTTCACACATCCAGCTGAGCAGATACACTGGTTTAATTTCCACAAGTGTCTTCTTACCTAGCTTGCTAACTGTTGATTAGCGGATATGGTTGATAATCACAAAAGCTGCCCATCTGGCGCAGCGAATATCACTGTTGCCTCACAGCAAAAAGGTACTGAGTTCAGATCCCAAAGAGCCTTCCATGTTCTTCCCCAAAGAGCCTTTCATGTTCTTCCTGTATCTGCGGAGGTCTCTACCAGGTACTACAATTTCCTCCCACAGTCCAAAGACAATTTGAGACTAAATTTCCCATAGGAATGAGTGTGTGTGTGTGTGTGTAGGTATGAGTGCACAAGTGAATGGTGTGTGTGCCCTGGGATGCATTGGTGACCTGTCCAGGGTGTATTCCAACCTTCTGCCCACTGCATGCTGGGATAGGCTCTGCAACCCTAACAAGGAATAGATGGATGGGTGTACCTGAGCCAGTGCTAATCAATTAGGTTGGAACAGCGCTACCCAACCCTGTTCCTGGAGATCTACCATCCTGTAAGTATTTATTTCAGGTGAGCTTAGTTTGGGCTGGAGTGAAAAACTACAGGACAGTATATCTCCAGGAGCAGGGTTGGCAGCCCTGGGTTAGGATTAGGGTAAATGTTGCTTGCTGCTTCTTTTGAGTTTTTTTGGCTACAGTAGTCATTACTTGTACTTGAAACTTAAAAACTCTTATGCAGCTTTAAATGGACCAGGTGAAATATTTGTGATTGGCTATGGGACAATTTGTGGACTCTACAAAATATAACTATAATAAATAGTCGCCATCACCTTTGATGATGGAGAAGGGTTGTATGTGAGCAGGAAGTGCAGGTGAGCGTTGTATATGTGAGCAGGAAGTGCAGGTGAGGGTTGTATATGTGAGCAGGAAGTGCAGGTGAGCGTTGTATATGTGAGCAGGAAGTGCAGGTGAGGGTTGTATATGTGAGCAGGCCGTACAGGTGAGGGTTGTATATGTGAGCAGGAAGTGCAGGTGAGGGTTGTATATGTGAGCAGGAAGTGCAGGTGAGGGTTGTATATGTGAGCAGGAAGTGCAGGTGAGGGTTGTATATGTGAGCAGGAAGTGCAGGTGAGGGTTGTATGTGAGCAGGAAGTGCAGGTGAGGGTTGTATATGTGAGCAGGAAGTGCAGGTGAGGGTTGTATATGTGAGCAGAAAGTGCATGTCAGGGTTGTATATGTGAGCAGGAAGTGCAGGTGAGGATTGTATATGTGAGCAGGAAGTGCAGGTGAGGGTTGTATATGTGAGCAGGAAGTGCAGGTGTGGACTTCACTTTAACACTTCGGCCAGAACCCAGGACCAGGCATTAGACTGAAGACTTTAAAAAGGCAGTGTGTTTCTGAGCATAGTGAATAACTGCTCAGTTGTGGGGAAACTGCAGTTGGCAGCATGAAAATGTGTGCTGGTCCTGTTGCTTCCATTGGTGACTGTGTTGTTTGCAGGTGATGTTCAGACGCTCACCTAAAGCAGATAAGCTGTCCTAATTCTCTTCACGCCTTGTTCTTTCCTTTCCTCCACTCACATCCTCCACATACTTCTGGTTTGAGACGAGTGGTAGTGGGGAGTAAAAGTAATGGGACACACCAAGGGAGGAACTAAGTCCTTCCTGCTAACCCAGTCACCCACCAAGAAAATAAAAAATGGGAAACTTCATCAGTTGATTTCCTACTCAACAAGCTCTTTAGATTTCATTCCTGTATCGCACTTTCTCTCAAACAGTTTCCCAAATTTTATGTATTCCTCCCATATTATCCACACAATATCAACACGTAGTCACTGTAACAAGTTCCTGAAAAATAGTCACGTCTACCCTTGCTGATTTTTCAATGGTTGTTACTATGTAGCAACTTTCTTTTCCGGGTTTTCAAATCTCTTTCTAACTTGAAAACAATTTACATGACGTTAAGACAGGCAGATACGACAACCAATGATACAACTATGTGTTATAAACGTCATATCATTATGTACACGTCTTCCACTAGATGGTCCAGTAAATTCGGTGGAAAGTGCCGTCGTTTGCAGCGAAAACGCATAGCAAGTTAGTGAGCATCAGACGTCCCTCCCAATCAGTTCTCGAGTTTGGGGAAGCGATGTGCTAGCAACGGAGCTAAACATGTACATGTAGCTAGCGTGTTAGACCACAAAATAAAGCCAGAACTTCGATAGCCGTCACTTAGCTACACACACGTTAGTACTGTGTATATATCTAGGTAGCTATATTTTTATTAATTCCACATTTAAGTTCGTACCCTGGCCGTAAAATGCTTTCCCTGGCCACCAGAATGATGCGGAGCGGTGTGATTTTGGCCCTGGTGCTGGTCGCCTTGTGTTCGGACGGAGCTGCGGGCATCCAAGAGGAGCGGAAGCCGGAACCCGAACAGCCGCCGCAAGAGGTATATATCTCCCGTTGGCTTGCAACGATGGAGCTGACATGTTATCTTGCTGGTAGCTAGCCGATCAGTAACCTGCTATCGATATTCAGACATAAAACTCCGATTATGGAAAAACCGGGTCATGACAAATTTTACGGCGTATCCTGTTACCAGTGCATTAATTAGTTAGGCTACCAGTGCATTAATTAGTTAGGCTAGTTGTGGGCAGCCGGTCGTATCAGATTCACCGTCGCTTCGTCCGTTTTACCGTTTAGCTGATGTTAGTCTAGCTCAGGCTGTCAGCTGCTCTTGCGAGCACATCACCCAAGGGAAACTCAGAAAATGCAAACATTATATCACTAATAGACCAGTAAACACTAGAGCTGGCATTAATACCCGCCTAACTGCCGAAACTGTTTTGTAAAAACAGGGAAAAGTTTTTATGAAGACGCAAAGTTCGCATCCGTTTTTGTTCAAATCGGCCCTTTGTCGGACATCGTGGTTTTATTAACATTCTTTCTGGATTATGTGCAGTTTACTCTCTAGTGTGAAATAAATCAAGTATAGAGAACTACGAGTTTTACATTTCTGCCATTGTTTCTACAAAACTGCTCACGTGTCTGTTTAAGACACACAGTTGGTGAAATGAGTCTGAACATCATTAAATTAAGCACTGTTTTGCAGTGTTTATGAAGTTACAGAATCCTCCTTTAACTGTTTTTAGTAATGTTCGGACACCTACAATATACAGTCCAGCATTTCCTTACAAATTGAAAGATGCCTGGAAGATAAGGTGAAATGCACTGAACACCCAGAATGAACTAGGTGAGAGCTTCCGTATGAGCCGTTTCAGACCACTGTTAGATACGCGAAGTGAATTAAAACAGTGCTTCTATTGATGTGCCCTGATGCACCTGTGAAGTGTACTTCCTTTTAAAACTACGAGAGAACCAGACACACGACCAGGCCTTTGTGAACCCACTACCAAAGGTTGCAACAAGACAAACCTGTTTTTTTAACCACCATTCCAGGAAATAGCAGTTCAGTATGTTAGATTTTTGCTGCTTTGTGATATTTTTAATCATGCTATGCTATGGCCCTGTCTGATTTTGGGGTGTCGAGAGTAGGTATGTATATTGTTAGGATTTTATCAATGCCAATATGGCTTATCGATACCGATACTTATTGATATCGGTACTACTCTCCATAATTTGGTGCAAAAAACGAGTCATGCTGTGAAAACACTTGGAAGTTATTTTATTATTATTTTTGGCTGAACATAACTATGGTTCTTGAGCTTCTCACAAGCAAAGGGGGAGGTAACCAGCGTTCAGGGCCATGGTCATCTTCCTACAGTTTAAAAAATATTAACAACCTGAAGTAATACAAAATGAGTTCTGTGGTTTTGAGGACAAGGTTGAACCAGCTCATACTAAGTTCAGACTTAGATTAGTTCAGTGTTTCCCTACATTCAGGCACAGCTGCTGAATTTTCTGCTGTTAGAATTTTTTTAAGCTACGCTTTGAGGCAAGTGGGTCATTTGGCTCAGAATATTTTTGTCGAAACAAGTGAATCGGGTGAGGGGGGAAAAACCTTGGAGAAACACTGTAGTTTCTAAAATATTTATGATAGATAGCTAACATTAGCTAACAAACTACTTGATATTGCCTATCCAGCATACCTAAACGAACTAGACTCTGTATTGAAGGACTCTTAAGTTTTACACTACTCTCCTGCGTCATTCTTGGTCTAGAGACGGTGAATGTGTTGGGCTTGGGTGTTCGGCTTCAGCTGCTATCCCCTGCAGATGCGGTGGCTGTTTTTCGGCTGACGTTATGTATAGGATTAGGAGTACAATAAAACGTGTTTAAACTAATGAAACTAAACTGATGGTGTTATTTACTTAAGTTAATAACTATGGACTTATCCGATGATGAGCGTTTCCACGGCGAGGTTGAGGCAGTTATTTGGTAAGGAGCCGCAGTGCTGCTCTGGATTTGCGGAGTGATTTTGGGGGGGCGCTGATGTGTGTCCCCTCCCCAGAAAGCCCCCTCGGTGCACCCCATTGGGCCAGTGCAGAGTGAGGGGGACCCCGGTAACGGGAACCTGGGGTTCATCCACGGCTTCCTGGCTGCCATCTCCGTCATCATTGTGTCTGAGCTGGGTGACAAGACCTTCTTCATCGCTGCCATAATGGCTATGCGCTACAACCGGCTGACTGTGCTGGCGGGCGCCATGTTGGCTCTCGGGGTCATGACCTGTCTGTCCGGTGAGTATGTCCCGCCCACTGCTGCATCAGCACGCTCCATCATGAATATTCATTAAGATACTGATCAAGAGCGCAGGCTGGGCCCTATAGAGGCTCATGCCTCTCATTCACCAGAGCAGTTAGGGGTTAGGTGTCTTGCTCAGGGACACTTCAGCACGCCCAGGGCGGGGATTGAACCGGCAACCCTCCGACTGCCAGACAACCGCTCTTACCTCCTGAGCTATGTCGTCCTATAGAGCGGCTCAGTCAGTAAAGACTCACACCATGAGCGCAGTCTGGGCCCTATAGAGCGGCTCAGTCAGTAAAGACTCACACCATGAGCGCAGTCTGGGCCCTATAGAGCGGCTCAGTCAGTAAAGACTCTCACCATGAGCGCAGTCTGGGCCCTATAGAGCGGCTCAGTCAGTAAAGACCACTGGAGCGCAGGCTGGGCCCTATAGAGCGGCTCAGTCAGTAAAGACTCCACCATGAGCGCAGTCTGGGCCCTAGAGCAGCTCATAGTAAGACACACTGATGCAGCTGGGCCATAGGCGGCTCAGTCAGGAAAGACTCTCACCACGAGCGCAGGCTGGGCCCTATAGAGCGGCTCCAGTACACTGTAGATATGTTTAATTATGTACACACAGCTTGCACAATGATTGGTTCAGCACACTGCACTGTGTTAAAGCACACATTTCCTGGTTGTTTTGTGTTGTCAGTCCTGTTTGGCTACGCCACCACCATCATCCCGCGAATCTACACCTACTACGTTTCCACGGCGCTGTTCGCCATCTTCGGCGTGCGCATGCTGAGGGAGGGGCTGCGCATGAGTCCGGACGAGGGCCAGGAGGAGCTGGAGGAGGTGCAGGCCGAGATCAAGAAAAAGGACGAGGAGGTGGGACACCTGTGCACACACACACACAGTCGTATACACACGCACACACACGCACGCTCGTATACACACACGCACACAAGCGCACACACACTCGCATGCACGCGCACACTCACGCACGCTTGTATACACACACACACACGCATGCACGCGCGCACACACACACATGCATACATAGATAAACACACTCTCACTCGTGTACGTGCATATACAGACAGGTGACAAATTAAAGGGGAAAAACCTGAATAAATGAGTGGAGAAGCATAACGAATGCAGATGCGTTCATACAGGTATACTGCTTGATACAATTACAAACATGTGCACACACACATGCGCGCTCACTCACTCATGCACGGTACTCACATAAGCAGTGTCATATCTCTCTGCTGCTCTGATTGGCTTGTTTGGTGTCCCTGCTCCTCTGATTGGCTGCAGCTCCAGAGGGCGAAGCTTTTGAATGGAGCGGCCGATGTGGAAGCGGGGTCAGGCACCATGGCGCCTCAGAGGAAGTGGCAGGGCTTTATCTCTCCGATCTTCATCCAGGCGCTCTCCCTTACCTTCCTCGCTGAGTGGGGAGACCGCTCCCAGCTCACCACCATCGTCCTGGCCGCCAGAGAGGTCAGAGTTGCACTGGCTTCTTACAGCTGATTAACTGAGCCACAGTGGCCGCCTGTGTCTGATTAACTGAGCTGTAATGGCTGCCTGTGTCCGATTAACTGAGCCCCAGTGGCTGCCTTTGTAATCAGCTGAGCAATGATAGCTGCATGTTGGTGGTTAAATGCACATGTGGTCTGTCTGAACCATGTCAGTTTCTGAATAACATCTGCTACAAGGTAATATTGACAGTATCACTTATGGTGAATGTGTCTCTGGGTGTGTCTCTCAGGACCCATTTGGAGTGGCAGTGGGCGGGACTCTCGGACACTGCCTGTGTACAGGGCTAGCTGTGATTGGTGGAAGAATGATCGCTCAGAAAATATCAGTCAGAACAGGTAAATATCCCCCTTTTTTCTCCCATGAGTACCGGGACCTGGTCATAGTTTTTGTGAGCATACAGTGGGTGTGCTGAAATGTGTGAAGGGCCCCTTTCTAGTCAGAAATGCTTCTCCATGCTCACTCAGTGAAGGGACCTGTTCATATGGGCTGTGGCTATGGAACAGGGCCTGTGTGTGCCATCTAGTGCAGTGTTGATGTTCAGGTGTTATAGTGTGTGTGTGGCATAGTGTACATGTAGTGTGTAGTCTAGAGTGTAGTGCAAATGTAATGTGTGTCGTGTACTATATAATTTTGTGCATAATGTACTGTAATATAGTGTGGTATATAATGTAGTGTATAGTGTACCATAGTGTATAATGTCCTGTAGTTCTCATCTTTGTTGTTCTTTTATCTGCAGTTACGATCATTGGGGGCGTGGTCTTCCTGGCCTTTGCCTTCTCAGCCTTGTTCATCAAGCCAGATGCTGGGTTCTGATTGGACCAGAGGGATTCATTTTGTAAATATCTGTACTATTCAATGGTTTTATTATAGGGGCTGTACTCTCAGGCTTTGTGTGTGAGTGCGTGAGTGTGTGTGCGCGCGAGTGTGTGTTTGCTGCCTTTGTGATCTTGATATGGTAGCAGACTCGATTTAAATTTCTCAACGTGGTGACTGTTCTCAGGTCAGTGCTGAGAATGGCCCAACTCCTCTCCCTGCAGTAAAGCCGTTCTCAGATCAGTTTGTTCATCCACAGGATATCTCTGCCCAACAGCGATAGTGAAACTGGGTTAAAAAAGATTGGCAGTTCCACTTCCAGGTACTGAACAGGAATTCAGCTAGCCCTGTGATTTAAAGTTAGCTGCATTCTGGTTTGGTACTAAAGTGGAGGTCACGCCAGTCTGTCTGTCCATCTGTCCACTCCCAGTTTCCTAACCTCCCCCACACGTTTCCCCAGCATTAAATCAGTGTGTATTTATTTAACAACATTAGCTCAGAGATGACTATTTTTGTTAGCTTAAGATTGTTTTTATTTCTTAGATCAAGTACTGTACATGTCAGGGCTGAGTGGTGTTGCTGGACCCAAGGAGAATACATCGTCAATATTTGACGGGGAGCGTTGTGATAGTAACAGGAAACCTCGTGTACAACCTCACTGTAAACCCTGATTAAATGTAAATATTCAATAAAAACCGGTTCCATTCTCTTGTGTCTATCACGCTGTCATTGAAACACAAGGCTCTGATTGGCCAACTGCTGAGTGGGTCTTCTTTGGTGCTAATTCAAATGGGTTAGCGTAGCAGGGCTGCCCCTTACCAAAACCACACACTTGCTCAATTTACAAGTATGCTGAACTAAATACCAGATAATAGACTCGGGGCACTTACTTTCCAGAAGTAAACTTTGATCACTGTTTGAAATTCATATTTAAACTCTTTTTTGAAAACTGGATCCCAGATCATTTTATTTTAGTTTACAGAAGTTCAGTTTATTTTAAGTATTATTTAAATATAACCAATGTACTGACAGTATACTCAGCCATGTTCAACTACAATTAAAAATACATTATTTTAGAATTGCAGTGATGTGTATGGGGGGGGTGTTATACTGTAGTAATATGTACTGTTTACTGCTTCTAGCCTTGAACTAGAAAACTATAGTAAGCTGGAGGAACATGAAGCATCAGACTACGTCTTTTCGGCAGTAAGCACAGCTGCCAGGCAGGAGACACTCTGTAATCTGAGCGTTTCCAGACAAATTGGGCCAATAAAGGTATATTTCGCTTTTGATCTGGCACACACTCATAACACTTTATCTGAAGCACTACAAGGTCACAGTCTCTGAGGTGTCAGAACAGTAGATAAACGGGTTAAACTTCATCTCCACCTGACCTGAGTTCTGCCTCAAAATGGCAGTGTGCATCACCCAAGTGGGTGAGATTCTCAACTCCACAACTGGGGACAAATGAATCACGCACACAGCGGATCACAGGACCAGATCACACACAGTGGATCACACACAGCGGATCACAGGACCGGATCTCACACACAGCGGATCACAGGACCAGATCACACACACAGTGGATCACATGCACACCGGATCACAGGACCCGATCACACACACAGCGGGTCACACACACAGTGGATCACAGGACCGGATCACACACACACAGCGGATCACAGGACCGGACCACACACACACACATCTGTTTTTACCTTGTGACAAACAGATCACACACGTTGGTCTGTTTTTTGCCATACATTTATTTTCAAAACTGAATAGGGAGCAGAAGACTGGGCCTCTGCATTAAAAGAGTCCATTATGTGTTTGTTAATGTAAGCAAAGCTCTGCTGATGAACGGCTTCTTTGGTACTCGAGTGATAATCTACAGGCCCACCCCAGCCTCCATAACCGTGGAGCTGCTTCTGATCGTTAGGGTCTGAATCTGGCACATTCCACGGGCACTCTGATAAGCTCTCAAACAAGTGCAAAAGCAGCAGACTCATCAGCCAAGCACAGAACAGCATACACAGATTAAATGATACAGGAATAACACATAAACGTTCAAACTTCTAGTGCGTACATCAGAACTACAGAACACAGAATGATTTCCCTCTGTTCCCCACAATCCTCCAGCTCTCCTGACTCATCGCTTTTTTCCCCTCTTCAGTTTTAACTCTTTGGATTAAAATATTTACGCGATTATTTTGCATGATAGCCTGCAGTTAGGCTGTCCAGTGAGAGGAGATTCTGTAGAACTGCTAAGTCAGCAAACCGTTCTAGAAAATGCTATACGTGTAGGAGCGGTGGACAGTGCTGAGGGGAGAGAAAGGCCATGTTAAAACCCTGTCCCCAGCCCGGCCCCACCCCCCAGCCTGGCCCAGTCCCAGCCCCAGCCCTGTCCCATGGCCCCACCCCCCAGTCTGGCCCAGCCCCAACCCCGCCCCATGGCCCCACCCCGGCCCCACCCCCTACCTGCAGTGACAGTGAAGGTTAGAAACTGAGGACTCAAGTGGATCCCAGAGGAACACGCCCAGCCCCCCCCATCCCCCGCACGGTGTCACAGTTTGCTTAATCAGCCCATCCTCCCTCCATCACAAGAGCATTTATCCTCACCAGCTTAAAAATCGATCTGGCCTGGACATAAGAAAATAGAATAAATTGTATACGCATTTGGGAGAGTGTAAACTCACACAAAAAGCTATAAATAAAAGTCCTCATGGTTATGGACGTGTACTGTGGGAAACCATTGGGGTCATACAAACGCATATTCACTTTCTGTGGTTTTTAGGAGGTTGCAGGTTTAGTGCACATTCTGAACTGGCTCAGGCAGCATTGGTTGCAATGAAGAATATTTTAGACGTTTCTGAGGCCCTTCCAGCTTTGCAGTGGTGAGCATACAGGCTCTGAGGGCTTCTGGTCGAGAGAGAAGACTTCAGGTAACTTCAAAACAGTTAAAGAGCATTACACATCCACATCTGGGTATATTACCGGATTGAACATTTATAAGAATAATAATCTTATTTTTGGTTAGAACTATTTCCTATAGCCCTCAACTGAGGAACTATCCACAGAAACGGATATTTGTGTTTCTGAATAAATGCTATAAAATGAATGTGTTCATATGTATATCCTCTGGGAACATAACCTCTCTGTGCAATCGGTTTGGGAGCTGCTTTAAGAGGATGTTCTTGCTTTAGACCACAAACCCCTGAACCATCAGGTCATGAGAAACCATGTAAATATACAAAATACCCACCATTACACGCAAACTGTGGGGGAAATGAAAACTTACAATAATAGTGATGTTTCCAAAACCTTTTTCCAAACTATATGAACTGTCGCTTTAAGCGGATTCAGGGGAGGCAGTTAGAGCAAACCAATCTCTTGCTCATATGGCAAAAGGAAACATTAACTCCAATTAGGAAAGAAAAAAAAGACAAAGCAAAAGGTTACCATAGCTACATGTCCAGTGAGCTGTGATCTTTTAATAAAATGTTTCATAGGAAGGATTCATATCTGACCATACTTTTACATATTATCCGATTTGCTGGGGCAACACAAACAACTATTTACACTGGAATTACACTGAAGAGGGTGATGACATCATTCCCAGAACAGGTCTGAAGGTGAAGAGCCATTGGCTCAGAGCCAAACACGTCTTCACCAGACTGCATCTGATTGGCGCCTGTCACTGCTACTTCTGTGTGTGCACGCGTGTGCATGTGTACGTGTGCGCGCGTGTGTGTATGTATGTGTGTGTGTGTGTGTGTGTGCACGGGTATGCGTGTGTGTGCGTGCGCGTGTGTATGCGTGCATGTACGTGTGTGTATGTGTGTGCGCGCGTATGTACATGTTTGTGCGTGTGTGTGTGTGCATGTGCATAACACTCTTCTGCACTCATTGGGGGCACTGGTCTGTACGAGTGTCACATTCCTTATTGGGGGGTAAAGGAGGTGCCCTGAGGGGGGTGACTGGCAGGTTCGGTGCCTAGGGTCGGACCAAGGCTAAGTGGCTCAGTGTGGTACTGTGGGGAGCAGCAGACCAGCCCACAGTCCCTGAGCGAGTTCCAGAAATAACTGGCCCATTCAAAAGCGCACCCTACACCCGAACTGGGCCATTCACAAGGAAACCCTAACATCACGAACTGGGCCCCATTCACAAAGGCCGCACCCTAACCAATCACAGAACTGGGCCCCATTCACAAAGGCCGCACCCTAACCAATCACAGAACTGGGCCCCATTCACAAAGGCTGCACCCTAACCAATCACAGAACTGGGCCCCATTCACAAAGGCTGCACCCTAACCAATCACACCGCTGCACCATGCCAATGCACTTACAGACCAATCATATCGCACCATTCATATGGGTTATCAGGCTAATCAGATAGGTGCTGATGGATGTGCTAGCAGGTATCTGGACACAGACGCACACTGTAAACCGATACAGGATGGCATCCATACCAGTTCAGTAAAACTAAATTCTGCCTCAGAGTCTCTTATTTTCACTGCAGGCACAGTTTACTCTGCACTGTAAACTAAACTCAGAGTGAACGCAGACAGAAGATCGAGGGCCACATGATTGTCTCCGACTGAAATATCAATGATTTCTGTAGCATAACTGCCACAGACAGGCTTTCCTGAACTCAGTTCAAAACGAACATTCAACACGATTTCAAAGGCACTAACAAGACCATCTGCTGGAGAGACCAGACCAACACACCTACACCTGCAGGAGAGACCACACCCTCACACCAACACCTGCAGGAGAAAGCATACCCACACACCTACACCTGCAGGAGAGGCCACACCCACACACCTACACCTGCAGGAGAGGCCACACCCACACACCTACACCTGCAGAAGACCACACCCACACACCTATACCTGCAGGAGAGACCACACCAACACACCTGCACCTGCAGGAGAGACCACACCAACACACCTACACCTGCAGGAGAAAGCATACCCACACACCTACACCTGCAGGAGAGACCACACTCTCAGACCTACACCTGCAGGAGAAAGCATACCCACACACCTACACCTGCAGGAGAGGCCACACCCACACACCTACACCTGCAGGAGAGGCCACACCCACACACCTACACCTGCAGGAGACCACACCCACACACCTATACCTGCAGGAGAGACCACACCAACACACCTGCACCTGCAGGAGAGACCACACCAACACACCTACACCTGCAGGAGAAAGCATACCCACACACCTACACCTGCAGGAGAGGCCACACCCACACACCTACACCTGCAGGAGAGACCACACCCACACACCTGCAGGAGAGACCACACCAACACACCTATACCTGCAGGAGAGACCACACCCACACACCTACACCTGCAGGAGACCACACCCACACACCTATACCTGCAGGAGAGACCACACCAACACATCTACACCTGCAGGAGACCACACCCACACACCTATACCTGCAGGAGAGACCACACCAACACATCTACACCTGCAGGAGAGACCACACCCACACACCTGCAGGAGAGACCACACCAACACACCTATACCTGCAGGAGAGACCACACCCACACACCTACACCTGCAGGAGACCACACCCACACACCTATACCTGCAGGAGAGACCACACCAACACATCTACACCTGCAGGAGACCACACCCACACACCTACACCTGCAGGAGAGACCATACCCTCACAGCTACACCTACAGGAGAGACCAGACCAACACACCAACACCTGCAGGAGAGACCACACCAACACACCTACACCTGCAGAAAAGACCACACCAACACATCTACACCTGCAGGAGAGACCACACCCACACACCTACACCTGCAGGAGAGACCACACCCACACACCTGCAGGAGAGACCACACCAACACACACCTATACCTGCAGGAGAGACCACACCACACACCTACACCTGCAGGAGACCACACCCACACACCTATACCTGCAGGAGAGACCACACCAACACATCTACACCTGCAGGAGACCACACCCACACACCTATACCTGCAGGAGAGACCACACCAACACATCTACACCTGCAGGAGACCACACCCACACACCTATACCTGCAGGAGAGACCACACCCACACACCTACACCTGCAGGAGAGGTCACACCCACAAACCTACACCTGCAGGAGAGACTACTCCCACACCTACACCTGCAGAAAAGACCACACCCACACACCTACACCTGCAGAAAAGACCACACCAATACATCTACACCTGCAGGAGAGACCACACCCACACACCTACACCTGCAGGAGAGACCATACCCTCACAGCTACACCTACAGGAGAGACCAGACCAACACACCAACACCTGCAGGAGAGACCACACCAACACACCTACACCTGCAGAAAAGACCACACCAACACACCTACACCTGCAGAAAAGACCACACCAACACATCTACACCTGCAGGAGAGACCACACCCACACACCTACACCTGCAGGAGAGACCACACTAACACACCTGGCACACCCACACACCTACACCTGCAGGAGAGACCACACCAACACACCTACACCTGCAGGAGAGACCATACCCTCACAGCTACACCTACAGGAGAGACCAGACCAACACACCGACACCTGCAGGAGAGACCACACCAACACACCTACACCTGCAGAAAAGACCACATCAACACATCTACACCTGCAGGAGAGACCACACCCACACACATACACCTGCAGGAGAGACCACACTAACACACCTACACCTGCAGGAGAGACCATACCCTCACAGCTACACCTACAGGAGAGACCAGACCAACACATCTACACCTGCAGGAGAGACCACACCCACACACCCACATCTGCAGGAGAGGCCACACCCACACACCTACACCTGCAGAAAAGACCACACCCACACACCTACACCTGCAGGAGAGACCACACCCACACACCTACACCTGCAGGAGCGACCACACTAACACACCGACACCTGCAGGAGACCACACCCACACACCTACACCTGCAGGAGAGACCATACCCTCACAGCTACACCTACAGGAGAGACCAGACCAACACATCTACACCTGCAGGAGAGACCACACCCACACACCCACACCTGCAGGAGAGGCCACACCCACACACCTACACCTGCAGAAAAGACCACACCCACACACCTACACCTGCAGGAGAGACCACACCCACACCTGCAGGAGAGACCACACCAACACACTTGGCACACCCACACACCTACACCTGCAGGAGCGACCACACTAACACACCGACACCTGCAGGAGAGACCACACCCACACACCTACACCTGCAGGAGAGACCACACCAACACACTTGGCACACCCACACAACTACAGGAGAGGCCACACCTACAGACCTACACCTGCAGGAGAGACCACACCCACACACCTACACCTGCAGGAGAGACCACACCAACACACTTGGCACACCCACACACCTACACCTGCAGGAGAGGCCACATCCACACACCTACACCTGCAGGAGAGACCACACCAACACACCTACACCTGCAGGAGAGGCCACACCCACACACCTACACCTGCAGGAAAGGCCACACCATCACAACTTAAAATTGAGCCCAGAAGGACTGTGTGGTGTGTGTGTGTGAGTGTGTGCACGTGAGCATGTGCAAGTGACTGAGTGAGTGAGCTAGTGAGTCTCGCGAGTCTCGCAGTCTCTGTGCTTGCACCATCGATGGCCTGGTCTGCTGAAAAGCTCTAACACAGCTCAGCTTTTTCTGCCCTCACCTTCGCAGCAGGTACTCAGGTCATTGCTACGGTCTTTCACCTCGTTCATCCACATCTCGCTGGACCTGAAGACACTGGGACAGGTTTAGCTTACTGTGAGTAAAAGGCCATTATGATTGTAGTTTTGCTGAGGAGGTTGTAAAGGGTTTAGCCTACTGTTGGTATGAGGCCATTACGATTGTAGTTTTACTGAGGAGGCTGTGATGGGTTTAGCTTACTGTAAGAGGCCATTATGATTGTAGTTTTAGTGAGGAGCCAGTAATGGGTTTAGCTTACTGTGTGTCAGAGGCCATTATGATTGTAGTTTTACTGAGAAGGTTGTGAAGGGTTTAGCCTGCTGTTGGTATGAGGCCATTACGATTGTAGCTTTACTGAGGTGGCAGTGAGTGGTTTAGCTTGCTGTGGTTAAGCAGTCATTACGATTGTAGTTTTACTGAGGTGTGGCATGAAGACTGTACTTTAGGGACCAATACTTTCATACAGAGTCACACACACTCACACTCACACACAGTCAGTGTGCAAATGCTGAAGATTAATAAAGAGATTATATTGTTTAATATTTCAAGGTACTCATTAAAATTTTAAACTAATTTTAATATAACACTCTGTTCTTGGGGTCATTTTACTTGAAAATATCAAGACTGCTATAAACTTTCAGATACTTAAAACTAAAAGCCTAAAGACTTGGCACTCAAATTCAGAGACTACTTGAGGTGCACTGCCATTTAGCATTATGTAGTCTTCTACACTAGTTAACCATTCCCTCAATAATGCTTCAATAAAGCTTCATTAAACTCTCACAGCTGATGGTGAAAGCTGGAAAACATGCAGGAGATAATCCTCTTCTGGACGAGCATCACGCGATGAGTATCACGCGTTCATGAATTTCTTGAATTCATGAATATTAATGAATTCTTAAGTCATCGGTTATGAAGCATGAGGGTAATGTTAAAAAGTGATGAACGACTACTTCGCTTAAAAACACTGCACTTCAAGTGATGTTTTTACCATAAATCTATATTAGCATGCAAAGCCTTCTACTCATTTTATTTACATTTTTAAAATCTGACTTTGTCACATTTAAGTTTATAGTTTTACATTTTACTTTTTTGTGTTTCTTTGGAACACATTTTAAAACAAAGTTTCTTAAAAATATGTTTTTTTCTGAAATCCATGACAAGAATTTTACTAAAACACAAATCACTCCATTAAACAAACTGTGACACAACATGCAGCTGACTGCAGTACAGGTGAACACGTCTTACGGAAAGGTCCATGAAAATATTAACCGTAGTATTTTAGCGTTTTAGTTTTTTCCTCAGAATACTACAAAAAAGCTGCAAATAACAGATTACACTTTCCATGCATCATATAAAATATTAGTTCTCTTTCCTTTTGTCCAGATATTTACATATTATTTTACAGGTGTCTGTACAATAACGCAGAATCCACATGACATTCTTAAAAGTATTTCCTGACCCATAATTATCTGACATGAACACAACCAGCTCTGTCATTTGGCCTTCTCCAGCAGAGCTGTTCCAGCCTCTAACAGCTGTTCCAGATGTTCCAGCTTCTCTCTAACAGCCTTTCCAGCTGCACAGCCCTCCTCTAACAGCTGTTCCGGCTGCACAGCCTCTCTCTAACAGCTGTTCCGGCTGCACAGCCCTCCTCTAACAGCTGTTCCAGCTGCACAGTCCTTCTCTAATAGCTGTTCCAGATGTGCAGTCCTTCTCTAACAGCTGTTCCAGCTGCACAGCCCTCTCTCTAACAGCCTTTCCAGCTGCACAGCCCTCCTCTAACAGCTGTTCCGGCTGCACAGCCTCTCTCTAACAGCTGTTCCGGCTGCACAGTCCTTCTCTAATAGCTGTTCCAGATGTGCAGTCCTTCTCTAACAGCCTTTCCAGCTGCACAGCCTCTCTCTAACAGCTGTTCCGGCTGCACAGCCCTCCTCTAACAGCTGTTCCAGCTGCACAGTCCTTCTCTAATAGCTGTTCCAGATGTGCAGTCCTTCTCTAACAGCTGTTCCAGCTGCACAGCCCTCTCTCTAACAGCTGTTCCGGCTGCACAGCCTCTCTCTAACAGCTGTTTCAGCTGCACAGTCCTTCTCTAACAGCTGTTCCGGCTGCACAGCCGCTCTCTAACAGCTGTTCCAGCTGCACAGCCGCTCTCAAACAGCTGTTCCAGCTGCACAGTCCTTCTCTAACAGCTGTTCCAGCTGCACAGCCGCTCTCAAACAGCTGTTCCAGCTGCACAGTCCTTCTCTAACAGCTGTTCCAGCTGCACAGCCTCTCTCTAACAGCTGTACCGGCTGCACAGCCTCTCTCTAACAGCTGTTCCAGATGTGTAGCCCTTCTATAACAGCTGTTCCAGATGTGTAGCCCTTCTCTAACAGCCTTTCCAGCTGCACAGCCTCGCTCTAACAGCTGTTTCAGCTGCACAGCCTCCCTATAACAGCTGTTCCAAATGTGCAGCCTATGTGAGGATGACAATTAGATGGGCAAAATGAAACATGGAGAGGAAAGGGAAAATGAGTGCTGCTTCTCTGGTTGCCATGTCAAAAGAGCACTGTACGTTACCATGGTGAAGAGTTCTCCACCATTACCGTGGTGAGAAGTTCAGTACTGTTGCCATGGTGATGAGTTGTGTCCCTGTGATGCATGGCAGTTCCTTCTTCTATCAGTGCAAACAGCCAGCATCCCCCTGCCCCCCCGCCCCCCACAGTGAGCAGCACCTGGGACAGGAGTGGCCAGAGGTACAGTCCCAATACTGCATTTCATGCCCCTCCCCCTCACGGCTGGGTTTGACTCAGTCCATGCATCTGATTGGTTACTGGGGCTGTGTGTTGGAGCGGTCTGACAGGCTGTCAGTCCTGTGAGTGGAGAGTTGCTGTTGTTGCTGCTGTTGCTGCTGCTGCTGCTGCTGCTGCTGCTGTTGTTGTTGTTGTTGCTGTTGCTGTGGCGCTGGAGTGAAGCTGCTCTGCTGGTGCAGAGGAAATGCAGCCTGCAGGATCAGCTGCGTAGACTGGTTACCCTGCAGCAGGCGAGGGGCCTGAGAGAGGCAGACATTCACACACACACACACACACACACACACATTCAGTCAACAGAGTCACAGACACATTCACACACAAGGTCAATACAGAGTCATGTTCCTATGTAGGAACTTAAGCACAAAAATTCACAAATTTAAGCACAGGAACTCCAGGAAGGAATTTAAGCACATTTGAATTGAAGCCTGAGTTAATTTGCATTATCTTTGGCTGATGATGTGGAACATCCCCCCACCCAAAAATAAACACAGATGCTTTAATAAAGGTGGAGTGTGAGCAGAACAAAAAGAATGCAGCTACAAACCAAACAGCCACCACAATACGAGGTGACCTGCTGTAGAGCCTGGTACACTGGATGGCCATGTGTTACTGCTCCTCTGTGGAATCGGCCACTGCTCCAGCTGCTAGCTTCTCGCAACTTCACTACGATTAAACTACTGGATTACCCAGCTGCTAGTTGAGAAAACTGCCACTAGTCCCGCTGCTTGTTCCAGGAGTGCGAGCAGGGTTTATATTAGGAGAAGAAAGAGGACAGACGTGTTTCTGGATATAGTGCCAATTCTTGCTATTAGTTCATTAGCCATGTTATTTACGAGCCATGTACTGCAGCTGCAGACACATCCCAGGAAAAAATGCTTTACTGTGCTTTGCTGCTGTAAGATAAATCCAGTGCTGGACACACAGCTGAATGATCGGACTGTACATTCTCCTGCATACCTCCACTTCCTACAAATCATGTCACTAATGAAGACATGCAGTCAAATGAAATTATTTTGTTATGAAAAATAAATATTTCATAAATATATAAATATAAATATAAAAACAGTGCATGGGCCACTGTTTGCCTCACTTGGCTGAGGTATCTTGCTGTGATACATGGGCGAGGGAATTTGGCCGTGCCAGTGCCGACTGTGGCTGGCAGCTCGATGGGGCAACAAGCAGCCCAGAGTATGGGAGGTGGTCACCTGGAGGAACTGCTGCGTCTGCTGCGTGATCTGGGCCTGCGCAGGCCCCGTCTGCGCGACGGCGTTCTGCGGCTGCGGCTGCGCAGGCTGCGGGGGCGGGCCGATGCTGATGGTCTGCGTGCCGCCAGGCTGCGGTGCGAAGGCGTTGTACGCAGTCACCACCTGACCCATGAACATGGTGGTGGGCACCATCACTGCCCCACATGCCATCGGAGCCGTCACCAGCTTGGTCAGCAGCGGCTGCCCTCCCGGGAAACTGGGGGACGGGGGGGACAGAGAGGGGGGGGGCGGTGGGGTACAGAGAGAGGGAGGGGGGGGGACAGAGAGAGAGAGGGGGGGACAGGGAGAGGGAGGGGGGCGGGGGGGGCAGAGAGGGAGGGGGCAGAGAGAGGGGAGAATATGAATAAGCTGATGGAGCATAATTAGGGGATATGAATAAGCTGATGGAGCATAATTAGGGGATATGAATAAGCTGATGGAGCATAATTAGGGGATATGAATAAGCTGATGGGGCATAATTAGGGGATATGAATAAGCTGATGGAGCATAATTAGGGGATATGAATAAGCTGATGGAGCATAATTAGGGGATATGAATAAGCTGATGGAGCATAATTAGGGGATATGAATAAGCATGATTAGGGCTAGCGCCAGATTTACAGACTTAATCTGGTGTAGGCAGATTAAGGGGGTACAGGTAAATATAGGGGTACAGGCAGATTGAGCAGGCACAGGTGGACAGCGTGGGCACAGGTGGACAGTGTGGGCGCAGGTGGACTGAGCGGGCACAAGTGGACAGTGTGGGCACAGGTGGACAGCGCGGGCACATGGACAGTGCAGGCGCAGGTGGACAGTGTGGGCACAGGTGGACTTAGCGGGCACAGGTGGACTGAGCAGGCACAGGTACCGGATCTGTCGGTCCTGGGTAAAGGTGGCCACCGCCCCACTCTGGGTGCTGCTCTGTGCCAGGCTGGTGGCGATCTGGACCACGCTGGCAGAGCCCGGCGGAGAGATCATCATGGTGTTATAGAGCGAGGCTGGGAGAGAGCCAGAGGAACGCTGGGACTGGGGGGGGGGGGGGGGAGAGACAGGGGGGGGGATATTCAAACCTTTATTGAAATTTGAAATTTGTTTTTACTAAAAGACAAAATATACAAATATTCATATGCCTTGCAAAACTGGATGAATTATGGTAAAAAAACAATTAAAAAATAATCTCATGGGTTCATAACAGGCTAATAATCTCATGGGCTAATAACAGGCTAATGACCCCGTGGGCTAATAACAGGCTAATAATCTCATGGACTAATAACAAGCTAATGACCCCGTGGGCTAATAACAGGCTAATAATCTCATGGACTAATAACAAGCTAATGACCCCATGGGCTAATAACAGGCTAATAATCTCATGGACTAATAACAAGCTAATGACCCCGTGGGCTAATAACAGGCTAATAATCTCATGGACTAATAACAAGCTAATGACCCCGTGGGCTAATAACAGGCTAATAATCTCATGGACTAATAACAAGCTAATGACCCCATGGGCTAATAACAGGCTAATAATCTCATGGGCTAATAACAGGCTAATAATCTCATGGACTAATAACAAGCTAATGACCCCGTGGGCTAATAACAGGCTAATAATCTCATGGACTAATAACAAGCTAATGACCCCGTGGGCTAATAACAGGCTAATAATCTCATGGGCTAATAACAGGCTAATAATCTCATGGACTAATAACAAGCTAATGACCCCGTGGGCTAATAACAGGCTAATAATCTCATGGACTAATAACAAGCTAATGACCCCGTGGGCTAATAACAGGCTAATAATCTCATGGGCTAATAACAGGCTAATAATCTCATGGACTAATAACAAGCTAATGACCCCGTGGGCTAATAACAGGCTAATAATCTCATGGGCTAATAACAGGCTAATAATCTCATGGGCTAATAACAGGCTAATAATCTCATGGACTAATAACAAGCTAATGACCCCGTGGGCTAATAACAGGCTAATAATCTCATGGACTAATAACAAGCTAATGACCCCGTGGGCTAATAACAGGCTAATAATCTCATGGACTAATAACAAGCTAATGACCCCATGGGCTAATAACAGGCTAATAATCTCATGGGCTAATAACAGGCTAATAATCTCATGGACTAATAACAAGCTAATGACCCGTGGGCTAATAACAGGCTAATAATCTCATGGGCTAATAACAGGCTAATAATCTCATGGACTAATAACAAGCTAATGACCCCGTGGGCTAATAACAGGCTAATAATCTCATGGGCTAATAACAGGCTAATAATCTCATGGACTAATAACAAGCTAATGACCCCCTGGGCTAATAACAGGCTAATAATCTCATGGGCTAATAACAGGCTAATAATCTCATGGACTAATAACAAGCTAATGACCCCGTGGGCTAATAACAGGCTAATAATCCCATGGGCTAATAACAGGCTAATAATCTCATGGACTAATAACAAGCTAATGACCCCGTGGGCTAATAACAGGCTAATAATCTCATGGGCTAATAACAGGCTAATAATCTCATGGACTAATAACAAGCTAATGACCCCGTGGGCTAATAACAGGCTAATAATCTCATGGGCTAATAACAGGCTAATAATCTCATGGACTAATAACAAGCTAATGACCCCGTGGGCTAATAACAGGCTAATAATCTCATGGACTAATAACAAGCTAATGACCCCGTGGGCTAATAACAGGCTAATAATCTCATGGGTGAATAATACTTCTTGCTGTTCAACACAGCACATAAAAGCACAGCAGCTCACTGTTGAGACCAAATAAGTAAAATGCAAATTTGCATTATTCTGCCTCTAGTATTTAGGTCTATGAACACTTACTTCTTGCTGGCCAGTACATGTGCATGTGTCTGTGTGAGTGTCTATGTGGGTGCGCACGAGTATGTCATATGCCATACCTGTGTGTGGGAGGAGCTCTGCTCACGTAGGAGGTTCTGGGGCGTGGCCTGCTGTTGCTGGGCTGCAGCCTGCTGCTGGGGGGGCAGAGCTTGCTGTTGCTGGACAACATGAGCAGACGCCAGGCCAGTCTGGAGGGGGGCAGCAGGGAGCACCCCACCCTGCATGGTGAGGGCCCCACCCTGGGTGAGGGTGGATCCTAAACTCAGGGTCCCGCCTGTCTGCTGGGGGAACATCTGAAAACATGGCACATAGCGTGAGGAACCAATCCATCACCACGGCAACATGACTGTCATCACCATTCCGAAAGTGCACTGCTGGAGACCTCCACTCCGCATTCCACAACAGAACCCAGCGCCACAGAGATCAGCTATACTCCCCCCATTCCACAACAGAACCCAGCGCCACAGAGATCAGCTATACTCCCCCCATTCCACAACAGAACCCAGCGCCACAGAGATCAGCTATACTCCCCCCATTCCACAACAGAACCCAGCGCCACAGAGATCAGCTATTCTCCCCCCATTCCACAACAGAACCCAGCACCACAGAGATCAGCTATACTCCCCCATTCCACAACAGAACCCAGGCCACGAGATCAGCTATACTCCCCCATTCCACAACAGAACCCAGCGCCACAGAGATCAGCTATACTCCCCCATTCCACAACAGAACCCAGCGCCACAGAGATCAGCTATACTCCCCCATTCCACAACAGAACCCAGCGCCACTGAGATCAGCTATACTCCCCCATTCCACAACAGAACCCAGCGCCACAGAGATCAGCTATACTCCCCCATTCCACAACAGAACCCAGCGCCACAGAGATCAGCTATACTCCCCCATTCCACAACAGAACCCAGCGCCACAGAGATCAGCTATACTCCCCCATTCCACAACAGAACCCAGCGCCACAGAGATCAGCTATCTGCCATACAACAGACCCAGCAACAGAGTAATTATAGCAATAGATACATGGGGGAAGTAAGGGGGCAGAAGGGGAGTAGTGGGGGCAGAGGGGGGCAGTAGGGGAGTACTGGTGGCAGAAGGGGAGTATTGGGGGCAGTAGGGGGCAGTAACTCACATGCAGACCCTGGCCCTGCACCATCTGCAGCTGCTCCTGGATCTTGCGCAGCTCCTCCTGCTGCCGCTGGATGTTGGCCTCAATCATGCGTGTGCGCTGCTCTAGCTGCTCCTTTAGGTGCTGCATGGCGCCAAGCTGCGCAGAGAACTGCAACACAGACAGCATGTACTACAGTATACTACAGCCAGGAGACAGTGTCTACCACAGTATACTACAGCCAGGAGACAGTGTCTACCACAGTATACTACAGCCAGGAGACAGTGTCTACCACAGTAAACTACAGCACTGCGGTAATGAACACCCAGAATAGTAAACACCCACAATAATGTAACACAGTAATGAACACTAACAGACATTACTGCAATAATCATGATTATGGGGCTAACCTGCACACTGGGCTGCACCTGTTGCTGGGGTTGTGGCTGGGTGATCATGGGCTGGGCCAGGTTCTGACTGGTGTTCTGGGAGCTCATAGACTGCTGTACAGTACATACAGGAAACGGGAGGGAAAATCTTACAAAGGAGTCATGTAATTTCCAGTGTGCATAGTAGTAGTGTATAGGGCATAGTATACAGTGCGTGGTGTATAGTAGTGTGTCATGCATTAGTGCATGGTATACAGTGCGTGGTGTATAATAGTGTGTAGTGCATAGTATACAGTGCGTGGTGTATAGTAGTGTGTAGTGCATAGTATACAGTGTGTGGTGTATAGTACTATGTAGTGCATAGTATACTGTGCTTGATGTATAGTAGTGTGTCCCGCATAGTATACAGTGCACGGTGTATAGTAGTGTGTAGTGCATAGTATATAGTGCGTGATGTATAGTAGAGTGTACGGCATAGTATACTGTGCATGGTGTATAGTAGTGTGTACGGCATAGTCTACAGTGCATGGTGTATAGTAGTGTGTAGTGCATAGTATACAGTGCGTGGTGTATAGTAGTGCGTACTGTATAGTATACAGTGCATGGTGTGTAGTAGTGCGTACTGCATAGTATACAGTGCGTTGTGTATAGTAGTGCATAGTGTATAGTAAACAGTGAATATTATTGTATACAGTGTGTAGTGTATATTAGATACAGAGTGTGTAGTGTATAGTAGATAGTACGTAGTGTATCGGTGTGTAGTGTATAGGAGATACAGTGTGTAGTGTACAGTACACAGTGTGTAGTGTATAGACTGTGTAGTGTATAGTTGATACAGTGTGTAGTGTACAGTGTGTGTAGTTTATAGTAGATAGTGTGTAGTGCATAGTACAGCGTGTAGTGTACAGTGTGTGGTGTATAGTAGATACAGTGTGTAGTGTATAGTAGTGTGTAGTGTATAGTTGACACAGTGTGTAGTGTATAGACTGTAGTGTATAGTTGATACAGTGTGTAGTGTATAGACTGTGTAGTGTATAGTTGATAGTGTGTAGTGTACACTGTGTGTAGTGTATAGTAGATAGTGTGTAGTGCATAGTACAGCGTGTAGTGTATAGTGTGTAGTGTATAGTTGATAGTGTGTATAGCAGATACAGTGTGTAGTGCATAGTACACAGTGTGTAGTGTATAGAGTGTGTAGTGTATAGACTCTGTAGTGTATAGTTGATACAGTGCGTAGTGTAGTGTGTGTAGTGCATAGTTGATACAGTGTGTAGTGAATAGTGTGTGTAGTGTATAGTTGATACAGTATGTATTGTAGAGTCTGTGTAGTGTATAGTTGATACAGTGTGTAGTGTAGTGTATAGTTGATACAGTGTGTAGTGTATAGACCGTGTAGTGTATAGTTGATACAGTGTGTAGTGTATAGTGTGTATAGTGTATAGCTGATACAGTGTGTAGCGTATAGTGTGTAACCTGGCTGCTGACGGACGAGCGGCGCTGGGAGCTCATCTCTACGGCGGAGAGGGACTGGCGTGGCGGCGTGCTCTGGTCAGTCAGGAGTTTGGTCTGCGTAGCTGAGGTAGGAGCCAAACAGAACATCAATACACACCTGCACAACAACACACACCTGCACATTATCACACACTACACACTCGCCTGCACAACACACACCTGCACATTAACACACACTATACACTCGCCTGCACAACAACACACACCTGCACATTAACACACACTATACACTCGCCTGCACAACACACATCAACACACACCTGTACATTAGCATTCACTTGTACATTGCACAGGTAAGATCAGGGGGTGTGTACAGGTAAGGTTAGGGGATGTGTACGGGTAAGGTTAAGGGGTGTGTACGGGTAGGATTGGGGGTAGGTACAGCTACAAGTGGGGTTGGGGGTGGGGGGTGGAAATGGGAGATACGCACAGGCAGGATCGGACACCGCCGTGTGGGAGGAGGACTTCCTGGAGCTTCGAGAGGAGGCGGAGGGGGTGCGGCTGTGATCAAAGTGCTCCAGCGCCTCCTTCAGGCTGGAGGTGTTGAGTTGGGACTCGGAGCCCGAGTCCTGACTCTGCTGGGGAGAGAAGAGTCACTGAGCACACAGCTGGGAGAATGAGTCACTGAGCACTCATCTGGGAGAATGAGTCACTGTACAGAGAGAATGAGTCACTGAGCACACAGCTGGGAAAATGAGTCACTGAGCACACAGCTGGGAAAATGAGTCATTGAGCACACAGCTGGGAGAATGAGTCACTGCACAGAGAGAATGAGTCACTGAGCACACAGCTGGGAGAATGAGTCATTGGGCACACAGTTGGGAGAATGAGTCACTGAGCACCCAGCTGGGAGAATGAGTCACTGCACATAGTCACTAGCCAGTGGAGAATGAGTAGCACTTGGAGCACGACACCAGCTGGGAGAATGAGTCACTGCACAGAGAAAATGAGTCACTGAGCACACAGCTGGGAGAATGAGTCATTGAGCACACAGTTGGGAGAATGAGTCACTGAGCACACAGCTGGGAGAATGAGTCACTGCACAGAGAGAATGAGTCACTGAGCACTCAGCTGGGAGAATGAGTCACTGAGCACACAGCTGGGAGAATGAGTCACTGCACAGAGAGAATGAGTCACTGCGCAGGGAGAATGAGTCACTGCACCTTATCCGCAGCAGTTTCGGGGGGAGACTCCTCAATGCCCAGCTCTCTGCGCTGCTCCGCCCGCACCTCCGCATAACTGAAAAGAGAAAAACCAGCCAATCAACACCCAGCCCTGTGAACCAATCAGCACCGAGGCCTGCTAACCAACCAACACCCAGCCCTGTTAATCAATCAACACCCAGCCCTGTGATCCAAACACCCAGCCCTGCTAACCAACCAACACCCACCCCTGCTAACCAACCAACACCCAGCCCTGTGAACCAATCAACACCCAGCCCTGATAAGCAATCAACACCCAGCTCTGTGAACCAATCAACACCCAGCCCTGTAAACCAACCCATGACCAACCCTGCTAACCAATCAACACCCAGCCCTGATAAGCAATCAACACCCAGCCCTGTGAACCAATCAACACCCAGCCCTGTAAACCAACCCATGACCAACCCTGCTAACCAATCAACACCCAGCCCTGTGAACCAATCAACACATCAGAGAGAGATAAGTGAGCGAGGATGAAGAGAAATGGAGAGGGCAGAGAGCAAGAGAGTGAGGGGGGATAGAGTAAGAGAGAGAGGGAGGGAGGGGAGAGAGATGAAGAAGGCTTCAGTGCCGGCAGGATGAGGATGGTCTCAGCGTTTACCTGACGACAGTGTGGGTGCAGACGATGAACTCGGGGCGAGAGTTCCACTGGTGATACGTGATGTAGTAGTGCGTCTGCAGCCAGATCCACTGCTGGCCTTTGGTCAGGAACCTGTAGTAACAGGACTTCCCCTTCCCATACTGCATCACTGCGGAGAGCACACATTACACAGGCATTACACACACACACGCACGCCCTGCACCACTGCAAACACGTTATAGGCGCATTACACATCAAACGCAATGGGACAGATCCAGCAGATGGGCGGGTCACTCACAGTGTTCGTGACATTTGGCTAGAGTCTCCAGGTCATCCACATGGTAGTAATCGTAGCCTGACGTGCCCAGAACCTCAAAAGGCAGGTAGCCAATTATAGGGGGAGCCCTGAGCGAAAATACAACACAATTATTCACATCCCAGAACATTTCTTAAAAAAAACATCTGCGACATTCCAACAGAAGTGCTGTGCGTGTGCACACACACGCACACACGCACACACGCGCATACCATACCTGTGGTCTAGAAAGAGAAACTTCCACTCTAAACTGTGCCTGGAGGTGAATTCTTCATTAGGCTCCTCTACTGTACACATCTCCTGCAGAACCAGAGTTAGAGTTAGCATCACCATCAGAAGCAGTCAGTTAGCACTAGAGTTAGCATCACCAGCAGAACCAGGGTCAGTTAGCATCACCAGCAGAACCAGAGTCAGTTAGCATCACCATCAGAACCAGAGTCAGTTAGCACTAGTTAGCATCACCAGCAGAACCAGAGTCAGTTAGCATCACCAACAGAACCAGTCAGTTAGCACTAAAGGTAGCATCACCAGCAGAACATTCCTTAAAATGGTCTGATTGTTGTGAGATTGAGTCAGGCTGCTGGCGTGCTGTACAGGAGCAGTTCACCTGCACAGGTGCTGGACGGGCAGACGCACCTTAATGAACTGCGGTTTGGCGAGTCGGACCGTGGCTATGAAGCAGACGCGATCCTCGAAGGCGGGGCGCAGGGAGCGCTGGATCACGCCCTCCAGCCCGTTCCGTGTAGAGCTGGACACTGAGGGGGAAGAGACCAGAGACCTGCTCACAACCCGCAGTTCACCCTCCCACCTGCAGGGGTCGGGCTCCGTGTGCGTGTGAGTGTGCGTGCTATGTGTGTCTGTGGTGTGTTTGTAAGTGTGGTGTGTAAGGTGTGTGTGCGTGCTATGTGTGTCTGTGGTGTGTGTGTAAGTGTGGTGTGTAACACAGGACGTCGTTCTCACCCTTGTTGAGGGATTTGAAATTCCCGATGAATTTGACGTACTCGTACACGGGCGGCTCTTTGGGATCGATCGTCCCACGCAGCATGTGGCAGCAGAACTCCAGCTGGTTTTTCGCTGTAAAACAACCAGCAAGCTGAGGGCACTGCTCCACACTTACTCAGGGTGAGCAGAGTTAATGTACTTACTCTACAGATACTCAGGGTGAGGTGAGCAGAGTTAGTGTAATTACTCTACAGATACTCAGGGTGAGCAGAGTTAATGTACTTACTCTTCAGATACTCAGGGTGAGGTGAGCAGAGTTAGTGTACTTACTCTTCAGATACTCAGGGGTTAGGGTCTCCCCCTCCAGCATCTGTGTAGAGAGGACTTTATACACCTCAGAGTGTTCCCCCAAAGGCAGGAAGTTCAGCAGGTTCTGGTCCACCAGGTCCGACTGCAAAACACGCAGACGCAAAACAGAGAACGACTGAAAGGTGACTGACACACGGATGGACAAAATCTCACTCAACTGACTGATGATGGCTACTAGTGACTGACTCACACATGAGCAATGCACACACACATAAGCATGCATGCACACCTCCCCACACACACACACACACACTCACACACTCACACACTCACAGGTAAGTGTTCCAATAAGGATGTAACACTCTCAGAGACGTAGATTATATTCCCGTCAGTCATTATTGCCAGGAAGAAACCGTCCAGAGCCTGTAGGAAAAAGAGGAAATGCGTGTGATTGGCTGAGACCAGCAGGGTAATAAACATACGCAGGCTGACATGCGTGTGATTGGCTGAGACCAGCAGGGTAATAAACACATGCAGGCTGACATGCGTGTGATTGGCTGAGACCAGCAGGGTAATAAACACACGCAGGCTGACATGCATGTGATTGGCTGAGACCAGCAGGGTAATAAACACATGCAGGCTGACATGCGTGTGATTGGCTAAGACAGCAGGATGTGTCACATTGTGGCCACACATACCTCCAGCATCAGCTGTGTGAACTCCTCGTTGCTAAGGAACGGAGGCTTCCAGTCCTGTCTGATTTCACTCGACTCAGACTGCGCTGCAATTTCTGCAAGAGAGATATATGAAGAGAGAGACATATACGGAGAGAGAGAGGGAGAGAGAGAGGAGAAAGGGAGGGAGGGAGAGAGGACAGAGATACGAACAGAGAGAGAAGGAGAGAGAGGGAGGGAGGGAGAAAGAGAGAGGGAGAGAGTGACACACACACAGGCGCACAGAATGTTAAACAGCCTTATCTCTTTATTTAGTCAAAGCATTCCCTGAGTTAGCTTTACCTAAGGTGTGGACATGGTAAGGACCATGTAATTGGCTGAGAGCAGGATTGCGGCAGGGAGCTTGTGATTGGCTGATGGTGGGGGTGTGGCTTTACCTTTATGCTTACGCAGGAAATCAATGCTCTTCTGCAGGATGGTGGACTTGTCCATCTTGCGTGTGTTGCCTGGCAACATGGTTCCCAGTTCCTTGATGAGCACATTGAACTGGTCTCTCCTCTTTTTCTCAGACTTATTCCGGGACACTCTGTGGGACACACACCACCGGTCACCACTCAAACACAGTCCCCACACCACCGGTCACCACTCAAACACAGTCCCCACACCACCGGTCACCACTCAAACACAGTCCCCACACCACCGGTCACCACTCAATCACAGTCCCCACACCACCGGTCACCACTCAAACACAGTCCCCACACCACCGGTCACCACTCAAACACAGTCCCCACACCACCTGTCACCACTCAAACACAGTCCCTTCATTTTGGCAGCTAACCAATCAGACGTGCAGCCCTATGGGGCCAGTGACCCGAGATCTTTTCAGGCCTCACCGTTTGGCTTTGTCCTTCTCATCTTCTTCCATCAACCCATCAAAAATGCTGCTGTCATCCCTGAAACACAAATACATATCATCACTAATACAGGCACACACACCATCACAGTTCCATACATACACATCATCACTAACGTGCACACACACCATCACAGTTCCATACATACACATCATCACTAATGCACACACGCACCATCCCAGTTACATACACACACATCATCACTAACGCACGCACGCACACCATCCCAGTTACATACATACACATCATCACTAACGCACACACACACCATCACAGTTCCATACATACACATCATCACTAACGCACACACACACACCATCCCAGTTACAAACATACACATCGTCACTGTAATGCATGCCATCCTGGTGACAAACATACATATGAACATGTAGCTAACAGCTTTGGTTATTTCCGTGGAACAGCACAAATGTTGCAAAGATGTCAACTGCAGCTACAGCTTTATTTTATTTATTTTTAATTAAAAGTCATTTGACATGTATCCATTAGATACAAAAATACTAAGAGCATGTTCATATTCACTAATAAAAATAATTTAAAAAAATGAGTTTTATTAAATGTTTTCTGTAATTCTGCTTTAGGCAAAAGGAAACGTGAACTTTCCGTTATCATGAAGCTAACATTCTTAGCTGGAGGGTATTGGTAGCGTCTCAGATGGTCTCGGATGAGACTGGGGGGGGGGGCAGATAGTAAGCAGAGGGGTCTGTGCCATTAAGCCCAGCTCTGAGATTAGAACAGGACGTAGCAGTAAACTTGTGTTTAAGTAATTATGGCACACAGCTTAACAAAAGTCCAGAAAAAATTCACTAGACAGTGACATACCGTAACAGTGTTGTCAACATTTTATTTCCCCATCAAACAGACCCATGTCGCTCCATCAATAGACTGAACAGTTTGTTACAGCAAAAGGGCTTCTCACCTGTTCACAAGCTAAGTGTCAAATTCACTAAATTCTTAAAACTCTCAGAAACAAAAACATTTCTGTGGTGAAGAGCAGAGAAACACATAAACCAAACTGGAATGCTTTGGGTGATGCAGCTTCTTTTGATCAGGTCTGTCAAAATGAAGCCATGTCTCTCTGACACAGGTAACCCCAGTGGTGAGGTGTTGAGGGAAGGTAACCCCAGTTTGAGGTGTTGAGGGAAGGTAACCCCAGTTTGAGGTGTTGAGGGAAGGTAACCCCAGTGGTGAGGTGTTGAGGGAAGGTAACCCCAGTTTGAGGTTGAGGAAGGTATCCAGTTGGAGGTTGAGGAAGGTAATCCCAGTTTGAGGTGTTGAGGAAGGTAACCCCAGTTTGAGGTGTTGATGGAAGGTAACCCAGTTGAGGTGTTGATGGAAGGTAATCCCAGTTTGAGGTGTTGAGGAAGGTAACCCAGTGAGTTTGAGAAGGTAACCATTGAGTGTTGAGGGAAGGTAACCCCAGTTTGAGGTGTTGATGAGGAACCATTGGTAAAACCCCAGTGGTGAGGTGTTGAGGGAAGGTAACCCCAGTTTGAGGTGTTGAGGGAAGGTAACCCCAGTTTGAGGTGTTGAGGGAAGGTAACCCCAGTTTGAGGTGTTGAGGGAAGGTAACCCCAGTTTGAGGTGTTGATGGAAGGTAACCCCAGTTTGGAGGTGTTGAGGGAAGGTAACCCCAGATTGAGGTGTTGAGGGAAGGTAATCCCAGTTTGAGGTGTTGAAGGAAGGTAACCCCAGTGGTGAGGTGTTGAGGGAAGGTAACCCCAGTTTGGAGGTGTTGAGGGAAGGTAACCCCAGTTTGAGGTGTTGAGGGAAGGTAACCCCAGTTTGAGGTGTTGAGGGAAGGTAACCCCAGTTTGGAGGTGCTGAGGGGGAAGGTAACCCCAGTTTGGAGGTGTTGAGGGAAGGTAACCCCAGTTTGAGGTGTTGATGGAAGGTAACCCCAGATTGGAGGTGTTGAGGGAAGGTAACCCCAGTTTGGAGGTGTTGATGGAAGGTAACCCCAGCTTGAGGTGTTGATGGAAGGTAACCCCAGTTTGAGGTGTTGATGGACTAGGCGAGATGAAGACAAGCAGGCAGATTGTTCCAGAGGCAGCGCAATGGAGCATAAACTGATCATCTGTGAAATGACAGGCTACACATTACCGCACACCGCTCTGGCCTCTACATTCATTTCACAAAAATATTTTGAAGGCGAAACACAGGGAGCTGTAACGACACAGCCTAGGCAGCAGGGGGCTCTATCAAGATTAGATTAGATCTGTGTGGCATGCATGCGCAAGGCTGAGTGTGGCAGGCTCTTACCGGTCTATGCTGGAGGTCATGATGTAGCTTGTTCAGGGTCGCGGTGCAGCTTGTTTTCCCTTTAAACGTGAGGTAGACATCTGTGATCCGTCCTGAGAGGAGAAACAGAACCTGCATGCCTCAAATACACACTCACTGTACGCAATACAGCCCACATGTTGGGTTCTGATCCAATACTGTCCTGCTGCTGTGTGTGTGTTGGGTTCTGATCTGATACTGTTCTGTCTATGCTGGGTTCTGGTCTGATACTGTCCTGCTGCTGTGTGTGTGTTGGGTTCTGATCCAATACTGTCCTGCTGCTGTGTGTGATGCGTTCTGATCTGATACTGTCCTGCTGCTGTCCTGGGTTGTGGGTGGAGCAGACTGCTGTTTTTGTGGAGGCCGTTGGGCTGAGACCTTGGAGTACGGGGAGGGGCAGGGTCTCAGTGCGAGACGAGCCAATCAGGATCCGGGTTATCGGAAGCCCACGTGGTGCTCTGGTTTCCTCCGGGTCCGGGTGTGAAGGTGCCACATGTCAGCCAATCAGCGCTCCTGTCCGAGACCACACCTACAAATAAACACACAGCCAATCCGCGCTCCTGTCCGAGACCACACCTACAAATAAACACACAGCCAATCAGCGCTCCTGTCCGAGACCACACCTACAATCCCCCTATACTAGTCACACTGTAAAAGCTCCTATACGAGCCACACTGTAAAATCCCCTATACCAGTCACACTGTAAATGCCCCTATACCAATCACACTGTAAATGCTCCTATACGAGCCACACTGTAAATTCCCCTATACCAGTCACACTGAAAATCCCCTATACCAGTCACACTGTAAATTCTCCTATACCAGTCACACTGTAAATGCCCCTATACCAGTCACACTGTAAAATCCCCTATAACCAGTCACACTGTAAATTCTCCTATACCAGTCACACTGTAAATGCTCCTATACGAGCCACACTGTAAAATCCCCTATACTAGTCACACTGTAAATGCTCCTATACGAGCCACACTGTAAAATCCCCTATAACCAGTCACACTGTAAATTCTCCTATACCAGTCACACTGTAAATGCTCCTATACGAGCCACACTGTAAAATCCCCTATACCAGTCACACTGTAAATGCCGCTATACCCGTCACACTGTAAATGCTCCTATACCAGTCACACTGTAAATTCCAGATACCAGCCAATGTAAACCCTGCAGGTTGTGACAAACTTCCATAAATATCTGAAATATCCTTCATCACACATAAAAAACAGTCTGGGCCAATCAAAAACTTATGCAAAACTGGATGCACCTTGGAACCATCTCTGGGTATGCACTACCTGAGGTTGAGAAGAGAGGTGTGTGTGCCAGGAAATATCCTGGACTGCAGGAAACTCAAGTGAAG
This sequence comes from Anguilla rostrata, assembly GCF_018555375.3. Classification (NCBI taxonomy): domain Eukaryota; kingdom Metazoa; phylum Chordata; class Actinopteri; order Anguilliformes; family Anguillidae; genus Anguilla; species Anguilla rostrata. The sequence continues at coordinate 67,612,197 of NC_057936.1, forward strand.
AAAATAGTGATGCAAAGAGAAAGGGTGAACAAGAAGAAATGGAAACTTTTTTTAAAAAGGAGAGAAGAAGAAAGGGAAAATGGGAAATAAAATGAAAGAAAAAGAGCAATATATATAAATAGAGAAAAAGAACAGGAGTGATAGAAAGAGAAAGGAGGAGGGAGAGAGAGAACAACATGTGAACAGGAGAGATTGTGTAACTGTGATGTCATCAACAACCCAGTGCCCTGATGACCCACTGACCTACTTCCCTGCTCCACTCTGTCATTACTGAGCAGCCAATCACAGACCAGTCCAGCAACCTGCAGCCAATCACATGCCCGTGATACACCCTCCCAAATGACACCAGCCAATTAAACACTGGTCTGACGCCCTCCCAGATCACTGTAGCCAGGAAAGCTGAAGTCATCCATTACCTCTGGTGTGTGTGTGCATAATATGGCTCCTCACTAACCGCTCGAAGAGCTGCTATGGACCCCACAAATACCTTCTGAGAGACATCATGACGCAGTGCTGTTCAAACGAACCGCCTTCATTTATCCGATGGAAAATTCCAGAGCACGCACACAGACACACACAGACACACGCATGCAGACACAAACACGCGCGCAGACACACAGACGCACGCACGCACACAGACAGACAAGCACGCACACTCGCAGACAGAGACACACGCACACAGGCACGCACGCACACACGCATGCAGACACAGACATGCACGCACGCAGACACACAGATGCACGCACGCAGACACACAGACGCACGCATGCAGACACACGCACGCATGCAGACACAGACACACAGACGCACGCAGACACACAGACGCACGCACGCAGACACAGACGCACGCACGCAGACACACAGACGCACGCATGCAGACACACACACGCACGCAGACACAGACACACGCACACATGCAGACACACACATGCACGCACACACACACGCACGCACACGCACGCACGCAGACACATGCACGCACGCGCACGCACACGTAGACACAGACACAAGCACGCACGCGCATACACACACACAGACACACGCACACGCACGCACGCAGACACACGTTACAGACAGTTCTCCCAGACGTGGTTAGCCAAAGCATAGGGTGTGGCCTGAGGAGCGTGGTCTTCAGGTAAAAAGTGACAGACCTATGCAGTGTGCACACACAATCGCTGCGGAACTAACCATGTGCTTCTGTGTGCGAGAATGTTTGCGCCTCCAAAGGCTTCCCCTAAAGCTTGGCGGGCCTGAAACAGGAAGCAGCACGCTGCCAAGTAGGTCAGTAAGGTGCTGTTCCCCTAATCTCAAATACTGCTCCTGTTTCTCTGCTCTTACAGACACTGCTCCTGTTCCCCAATCACAAATACTGCTCCTGTTCCTCTGCTCTTACAGACACTGCTCCTGTTCCCCTACTCACAAATACTGCTCCTGTTTCTCTGCTCTTACAGACACTGCTCCTGTTCCTGTTCCTCTGCTCTCAGATACTGCTCCTGTTCCCCTAATCACAAATACTGCTCCTGTTCCTCTGCTCTTACAGACACTGCTCCTGTTCCCCTAATCACAAAAACTGCTCCTGTTCCTCTGCTCTCAGATACTGCTCCTGTTCCTCAAATCTCAAATACTGCTCCTGTTCCTCTGCTCTTACAGACACTGCTCCTGTTCCCCTAATCACTAATACTGCTCCTGTTCCTCTGCTCTTACAGATGCTGCTCCTGTTCCCCTAATCACAAATACTGCTCCTGTTCCTCTGCTCTTACAGACGCTGCTCCTGTTCCCCTAATCACAAATACTGCTCCTGTTCCTCTGCTCTTACAGACACTGCTCCTGTTCCCCTAATCACAAATACTGCTCCTGTTCCTCTGCTCTCAGATACTGCTCCTGTTCCCCTAATCACAAATACTGCTCCTGTTCCTCTGCTCTTATAGACACTGCTCCTATTCCCCTAATCTCAAATATTGCTCTTGTTCCTCTACTCTCAGATACTGCTCCTGTTCCTCTACTCTCAGATACTGCTCCTGTTCCTCTGCTCTTACAGATACTGCTCCTGTTCCTCCGCTCTCACAGATACTTAAGTTAAAGTGGCTAGCCTGGTTAAAGCAGCCAAGCAGGTTAAGGCGGTTAGCCAGGCTAAAGCGGTTAGCCAGGCTAAAGCGGTTAGCCAGGTTAAGGCGGTTAGCCAGGCTGAAGCAGTTAGCCAGGTTAAAGCGGTTAGCCAGGCTAAAGCAGTTAGCCAGGTTAAGGCAGTTAGCCAGGCTAAAGCAGTTAGACAGGTTAAGGCGGTTAGCCAGGTTAAAGCGGTTAGCCAGGTTAAGGCGGTTAGCCAGGCTAAAGCGGTTAGCCAGGTTAAGGCGGTTAGCCAGGTTAAAGCGGTTAGCCAGGTTAAAGCGGTTAGCCAGGCTAAAGCGGTTAGCCAGGCTAAAGCGGTTAGCCAGGTTAAGGCGGTTAGCCAGGCTAAAGCGGTTAGCAAGGTTAAGGCGGTTAGCCAGGTTAAGGCGGTTAGCCAGGCTAAAGCGGTTAGCCAGGTTAAGGAGGTTAGCCAGGTTAAGGCGGTTAGCCAGGCTAAAGCGGTTAGCAAGGTTAAGGCGGTTAGCCAGGTTAAGGCGGTTAGCCAGGTTAAAGCGTTTAGCCAGGTTAAGGCGATTAGCCAGGCTAAAGCGGTTAGCCAGGTTAAAGCTGTTAGCCAGGCTAAAGCAGTTAGCCAGGTTAAAGCTGTTAGCCAGGCTAAAGCAGTTAGCCAGGTTAAAGCTGTTAGCCAGGCTAAAGCTGTTAGCCAGGCTAAAGTGGTTAGCCAGGTTAAAGCAGTAAGCCAGGTTAAAGCAGTAAGCCAGGTTAAGGCGGTTAGCCAGGTTAAGGTGGTTAGCCAGGCTAAAGCGGTTAGCCAGGTTAAAGCAGTTAGCCTGGTTAAAGCAGATCCCACAAGTCATTTTAACACAAGATGACCCTGTGTCACCAATCGCTACACTAAAGGTCCTGTGTGCAGATAAAAACAAAACCAATTTATATCAGAGTCAGATATGCCCACCCATTGATTAAGACATTCCAATAAAACAGCATGACCAACAGTATCAGAAGCAGCACTAAGATCTAAAGGAACTAGAACTGATCTTCCTGCATCAGCATCTAAAAGCAGAACATTACTTTAAGAAGAGCAGTCTCCGTACTATGGTGTGCCCTAAAACCAGACAGAAATTTCCCAAAATGACCAGTTCCGTTTTAAAAAAAGATCAATTGCTCAGCAACAACTTTTTCTAAAACCTTGGATAAAAAAGGCAATTTGGAGATGGGTGTAAAATTATTTGGGGAGTTTGGGTCCAGCTAGGGCTTCTCCAGCAGTGGCTGAGACACTCAGTAGTGATGCACTGATATCAGCCACAGGCTGTGGGCAGACAGCCGCATTGAGCAGGCACTGTGTGAAGGGTGCTTCGTTCCTGTAATAATATCAGTGAGCCCATCAGTACAGACCGAGCTAAAAGGGGGGGGGGGGGTCTTTTCGGAATAGTCAGGTTTACATTCTGTAATGGACAGGAAATGCGAATTTGAATATTGTCCACCTTGTTGACGAAAAAGGTAAAAAGAATTCTTCACATTTTTTTGGGAAGGGATCAATGCTAGGGGGAAGTTCCGGGGTACGACTGGAAACATGAAAGAGAACTGTAGACATTTTCATTCATTTACAGGCCCAGAGGAGCATGAAGGCCTCCGGCTCACACAAGCTGCCTCACCAGGTCAGCCGTAACCTTGGTAACAGTCTGATGTATTCATGGTCATTAGGGTGACACCACACACACACACACACACCGCTAACCCGCTAACCTGGCAAATGAAGAGAAGCTTTCGGGGGTGTCTGGGATTTTGTTCAATCTAATGGGGGGGGGGGGGGGTGTTAACCAAGAACTTGTAACAGCTGGTGAACCTGAGTGAAAGGTAGAGAAGAGCACTGTCTGCTTTAATTAACTCTGCCCTCTGACACCGGCCAGCAGTGCCGGGTTATCTACTCCAGACCCATAGCCACTGCAGGGCACAAAGCATGAAACATTTTGCTGAATGAAAATATTTATATTTTTTCCTTCATAAATTGTTTGACGTCTGTTCATTCATTTTCTCCCCTGAAAATGGAAAGTCTGGCGGTTCGCATTTGTGCTGCAATGCTGTGGTCTCCAGGCACCGAGAGCTCCTGATATGAGCTCAGAACCTCCGCACCCAGCGTCCTGAGGCCCTTCCAACGCAAGCGTAACACTACTAAAACTTTCAGCCACAGAAAATCACTGATCAGTGATTCTAGAGGGAAAGAGAGATAGGGAGAAAAGGAGAGAGAAAGAGAGTGAGAGTGTGACTGATGGTATGGGTATATGTGTATGCGCCTGTGTGTGTTTGTGCGTTTGTATACCTGTGTGGATGAGAGTATGCGCACTTGAGTGCACAAATGTTTGGGTGTGTATACCTGTGCATGCGGGTGTCTGCACGTGTGTATCCCGAGTGTGTGCGTGCGTGTGAGTTAGTGTGGCAATAATATGAACAGTTGTAACTCTTACCTGTGGAAAATTACAGAAAGGCACAATTCCTCAACAAGCGAAACAGGTGATCAGACCCAGATTCTGGCCACAGTGAAGATGATCACTCTGTAACAACACAAACACTCATTTGGCACCACAATTCACTGCAAATAATCTTGATCTTAACACTGAAACGGAAATGAAAATAATGAACTTATATAATGACACAAATAAAAACTAAATGTAATGTTCTCTTGTATTCCGTCAGCCAGATCACTGAGCTCATTGGTCATGAACTGCAGTGACTAGGGCCAGCCTTCCTCTGACAGGGAAATGCTCTACCAGGTGAACATGGCTGCTACCTAGTGGCCATATCTGGCTATATTATTATCTCTACTGTACTTTTCCATTGGGAATGCCCAGGCTGGCAGAACACAGGCTACTTAGCATGGGTGCATCAACAGCGAGCTACAACAGCTTAGCGTGTCACAAAGCCATCTGGTACATGTAACAGGTTTTTAGAGCCCAGCCCTCCACAACCCCCCAAGCAAAGGGGACAAGTCAAAAGGAAGCGAGTAAGGCTCGTTTGCAAGCTTAAACAACGTTCACACAGCCCACTCGGCCCTAGCTAGCTTGCCCTTTAGGATGCAACTGTCTTTGCTCCACTTGCTTAACATGCAACTCCCAAACAGATTTTAGCACTCATTTGCTAAATACGGGACAAAACAAATGTGGGAAGACAATCAGTAAATACGCAAACTCGATATATAAACACAAAAACATTACATTAACAAAAAACACACACATTCCTGTTACTGCAAATATATTTTAAAGTGAAGTAATTCTGAACATTTTTCATGTTAAACAAAAGCACCCAAAAACAGCACCCACCAAACAACCCCGAAACAGCTCCCACCAAGCAACCCCAAAAAAGCTCCAACAAAGCACCCCAAAACAGACCGCACCAAGCACCCTAAAACAGGCTTGCTGAAACAGAGCGTACTTGGCCACTCTCTGAAACAGAGCGTACTTGGCCACTCTCTGTAACAGGGCGTACTTGGCCGCTCTCTGAAACAGGGCGTACTTGGCCACTCTCTGAAACAGAGCGTACTTGGGCCACTCTCTGAAACAGAGCGTACTTGGGCCACTCTCTGAAACAGAGCGTACTTGGGCCACTCTCTGAAACAGGGCGTACTTGGGCCACTCTCTGAAACAGAGCGTACTTGGGCCACTCTCTGAAACAGAGCATACTTGGGCCACTCTCTGAAACAGAGCGTACTTGGGCCACTCTCTGAAACAGAGCATACTTGGCCACTCTCTGAAACAGAGCGTACTTGGGCCGCTCTCTGAAACAGAGCGTACTTGGCCACTCTCTGTAACAGGGCGTACTTGGCCGCTCTCTGAAACAGGGCGTACTTGGCCACTCTCTGAAACAGAGCGTACTTGGGCCACTCTCTGAAACAGAGCGTACTTGGGCCACTCTCTGAAACAGAGCGTACTTGGGCCACTCTCTGAAACAGAGCGTACTTGGGCCACTCTCTGAAACAGAGCGTACTTGGGCCACTCTCTGAAACAGAGCATACTTGGGCCACTCTCTGAAACAGAGCGTACTTGGGCCACTCTCTGAAACAGAGCATACTTGGCCACTCTCTGAAACAGAGCGTACTTGGGCCGCTCTCTGAAACAGAGCATACTTGGGCCGCTCTCTGAAACAGGGCGTACTTGGGCCGCTCTCTGTAACAGGGCGTACTTGGGCCACTCTCTGAAACAGAGCGTACTTGGGCCACTCTCTGAAACAGAGCGTACTTGGGCCACTCTCTGAAACAGAGCGTACTTGGGCCACTCTCTGAAACAGAGCGTACTTGGCCACTCTCTGAAACAGAGCGTACTTGGCCACTCTCTGAAACAGAGCGTACTTGGCCACTCTCTGAAACAGGGCGTACTTGGGCCGCTCTCTGAAACAGGGTGTACTTGGGCCACTCTCTGAAACAAAGCGTACTTGGCCACTCTCTGAAACAGGGCGTACTTGGGCCACTCTCTGAAACAGGGCGTACTTGGCCGCTCTCTGAAACAGGGCATACTTGGGCCACTCTCTGAAACAGAGCGTACTTGGGCCACTCTCTGAAACAGGGCGTACTTGGCCACTCTCTGAAACAGAGCGTACTTGGGCCACTCTCTGAAAAAGAGCGTACTTGGCCACTCTCTGAAACAGAGCGTACTTGGGCCACTCTCTGAAAAAGAGCTTACTTGGGCCACTCTCTGAAACAGGGCGTACTTGGCCGCTCTCTGAAACAGGGCATACTTGGGCCACTCTCTGAAACAGAGCGTACTTGGCCACTCTCTGAAACAGAGCGTACTTGGGCCACTCTCTGAAACAGGGCGTACTTGGGCCACTCTCTGTAACAGAGCGTACTTGGGCCGCTCTCTGAAACAGGGCATACTTGGGCCACTCTCTGTAACAGAGCGTACTTGGGCCACTCTCTGAAACAGGGCGTACTTGGCCACTCTCTGTAACAGAGCGTACTTGGGCCGCTCTCTGAAACAGGGCATACTTGGGCCACTCTCTGTAACAGAGCGTACTTGGGCCACTCTCTGAAACAGGGCGTACTTGGCCACTCTCTGAAACAGAGCGTACTTGGGCACCTCTCTGAAACAGAGCGTACTTGGCCGCTCTCTGAAACAGGGCATACTTGGGCCACTCTCTGTAACAGAGCGTACTTGGGCCACTCTCTGAAACAGAGCGTACTTGGCCACTTTCTGAAACAGGGCGTACTTGGGCCACTCTCTGAAACAGAGCGTACTTGGGCCACTCTCTGTAACAGAGCGTACTTGGGCCACTCTCTGTAACAGAGCGTACTTGGGCCACTCTCTGAAACAGAGCGTACTTGGGCCACTCTCTGAAAAAGAGCGTACTTGGGCCACTCTCTGAAACAGGGCGTACTTGGGCCACTCTCTGAAACAGGGCGTACTTGGGCCACTCTCTGAAACAGGGCATACTTGGCCACTCTCTGAAACAGGGTGTACTTGGGCCGCTCTCTGAAACAGGGCGTACTTGGCCGCTCTCTGAAACAGGGCGTACTTGGGCCACTCTCTGAAACAGGGCGTACTTGGCCGCTCTCTGAAACAGGGCGTACTTGGCCACTCTCTGAAACAGGGCATACTTGGGCCACTCTCTGTAACAGGGCGTACTTGGCCACTCTCTGAAACAGAGCGTACTTGGCCACTCTCTGAAACAGGGCATACTTGGGCCACTCTCTGAAACAGGGTGTACTTGGCCACTCTCTGGGGGAGAACGGGGGGGTCCCACGTACCAGGAATAAGGGGTGGGGGGCATCCCACACATTGGGAAGTGGGGGGAGGGGGGATCCCGGGCAGGGGGGGGGGGGGGGGTTTCCCGGGCACGGGCGAGGGGGGAGAGGTGTGGGGGTCCCATGCATGGGGGGGGGGGGCTCCACACAGTGACCAGGCTGTTACACACCCAGTCTGGAAGGCAAGCAAGACCACGAATGAGCACCTCTCCCCTGCAACAAACAGGCAGGCTCATGTGAGTAAAAGGCATTTGGGCAGGTAGAGCTACAGGCTCAGGTGAGTAAAAGGCCTTTGGGCAGGTAGAGCTACAGGCTCAGGTGAGTAAAAGGCCTTTGGGCAGGTAGAGCTACAGGTTCAGGGGTCATGGGTATTCAGGGATGAGTGCAGCCAACAGCAGGGGAGACATTTTCGGTGTACAAAAAACTGATCGATTGACATCGTTTGATTATTTGAATTGTCTTAACTTGTGGATAAACGGTGTATTTCTCCAAGCTTGGTGTGGTAGTTCTTTAAGGTTGTAGTTTTAAAAAGGCAGCTACTAAACAGTTGAAATAACTACAATGACCACAATGCACTGCGCTGAGAGACACGCAAGTGACGTGCCAGTTCGGAAACACAGTACCTAGTACTCGCAGGACACAAACGATAAAGCTGGACTGAACAGGTATATTTAGGCCTACTGTGCAACTGTAACCAACAACACATATATTCCATAACAGCAATCCTAACAAAAGGGCAGCTTTTACTCGGCAGAATGTTATATCTGCCGCGAAATTGGTCAAATGATTTTGTCAACCTTGCTAGTTGGAACACCAGAGAAACACTGAAAACAGTAGGCTGCTAATGGTCACCTGCCAAAGAGAAAATCTCTTTACTTGTAGCCTCAATAGTGCATGGAAAAAGGGAGATGAATTATCAAGTCAACAAATAAAAAAATGACATACAAACCTTGAATTCACATATATTTTTAAAGACCAACTGATAATTTATACAAGCGATTTGCTGTAATAGCCTATGCAGTCACAGCCTTTGAAAAAAGTTTTAAGTTTGTGTTTAACATTTCACATGGCCAAACCCAATCCAGGCTCACAGACACACGGCCAAACCCAATCCAGGCTCACAGACACACTAACCCAATCCAGGCTCACAGACACACTAACCCAATCCAGGCTCACAGACACAAGGCCAAACCCAATCCAGGCTCACAGACACACTAACCCAATCCAGGCTCACAGACACACGGCCAAACCCAATCCAGGCTCACAGACACACGGCCAAACCCAATCCAGGCTCACAGACACACGGCCAAACCCAATCCAGGCTCACAGACACACGGCCAAACCCAATCCAGGCTCACAGACACACGGCCAAACCCAATCCAGGCTCACAGACACACTAACCCAATCCAGGCTCACAGACACAAGGCCAAACCCAATCCAGGCTCACAGACACACTAACCCAATCCAGGCTCACAGACACACTAACCCAATCCAGGCTCACAGACACACGGCCAAACCCAATCCAGGCTCACAGACACACTAACCCAATCCAGGCTCACAGACACATGGCCAAACCCAATCCAGGCTCACAGACACACGGCCAAACCCAATCCAGGCTCACAGACAGCCAAACCCAATCCAAGCTCACAGACACACGGCCAAACCCAATCCAGGCTCACAGGCACAAGGCCAAACCCAATCCAGGCTCACAGACACACGGCCAAACCCAATCCAGGCTCACAGACACACGGCCAAACCCAATCCAGGCTCACAGACAGCCAAACCCAATCCAGGCTCACAGACACACTAACCCAATCCAGGCTCACAGACACACGGCCAAACCCAATCCAGGCTCACAGACACACTAACCCAATCCAGGCTCACAGACATAAGGCCAAACCCAATCCAGGCTCACAGACACACTAACCCAATCCAGGCTCACAGACACACGGCCAAACCCAATCCAGGCTCACAGACACACGGCCAAACCCAATCCAGGCTCACAGACACACTAACCCAATCCAGGCTCACAGACACACTAACCCAACCCAGGCTCACAGACACACGGCCAAACCCAACCCAGGCTCACAGACACACAGCCAAACCTAATACAGGCTCACAGACACACTAACCCAACCCAGGCTCACAGACACACAGCCAAACCTAATACAGGCTCACAGACTTGCAGCCAAACCCAATCCAGGCTCACAGACAGACTAACCCAATCCCTTAGTTGATAGCACTCAGGGGTGGAATGGCAGCTCCATTCAGGGCCATTGTGTTAGCCAGGTGAGCTCAAAATGGGGAACATTCTTCCAGTGCACAACTCCACAACAGATTCTGTTCCACACACCATACACCCATCCATGCAACGGGATCAAACCAAGCCCTGCTCACTGTGCACTACAACCTGTTCAGAGTCCCAATGCTCTGCTTAACAAATAAGTCTATATCATTTTAAGAATACTGTACTGTAAAGGTGTTAATGATCGGACCAGTGAGATACACCAATATTACAGAAATTAAACGCTTATTCACAGCGAACAATATCACCGTCATTTAGTTCTGTCTGTGTTTAGAGAAAGGATAGTTCCGCCCTCTCCCATTGAAACGGACAGCTTCCGCGGTCCAGTTAGCCAGTTAATATAAGAAAACGTAGCTGACTGGATATTACCCAAACACACTGATGAAATCGTTTCAGCGATGCAAGCGGACAGTCAATTAACTGTAAAAAGCCATTCCTACATCGATGTGCTGTTAATAGTAAAATCACAACTGTGGAGATGTCAGTAGAAGGCTGGCGATAGAGAGGCCAGAATGACTCATTACACAGCTATAGCACAATGATACAAGGGAGCTGGCGCGCTATAATGGAGATCTAAACCTTAACTTCCGCTTTCGAGAAACTGTATCAAGATAGTTCAACTAATCAAACTAATGTTACCTTCGCGTAGCCATAAACACAGCATAGGCTGACTCGGATCAAATACAATTACTCCACAAACACATAACGCAAATACGCACTCATAAAATTTAGCGTGGTGCCATCATTCTGAATAAAACGATTTAGTTAGTTAGCTGGCACGCTAACTCCTGGTCGTTTATGTCGCTTAACCAAAACCTTCAAGGTGTGCTGCACGCAGGGTGCTACCTTGATATTACCCAGTCAGAAGGATGACGAAAATGGTCGATTTCCACAAAGCGACTATTCGCTGAAAGTCTCCAGTAGGCTACAAACTGGGCAATATGTAAACCAAAAGGCGACAGAATTTGTTTCATTGTTTAATTATTGCGAGCGAACTTATCCAACTAGATTCTCAATGAGTTACTCGTTAGATAGGTAATCATGAGTGGTGATAAATTAATTTTTAAAAACACACAGTCGTGTAGAGTAACGTCAATGCCAGCTACAGGTTGCTCTGGTCTTATACAACCATTTGTGGATCCCCAGAGTGCAAAAACGGAAAGGTACTGCTAGCTTGCTAGCCAAATTAGTGATTTTCCCCAACCCCATTCAAAATCGAACGCAAATATTCAGATGCATAAGAAAATTACTTTATTGTCTAGCAACATCCGACATACTTAAGAACACAAAAATAGCACACAGCTTGAAAATAATTCAATGAATAAGACAAGCGCAACTTTGATGCCTTTGCATATGCGCACCCCAGTCAGTCAACTCGATGGCTACGTACAGCCTATACCGTCACTCCATTAACAGGCTCTCGGCTAAATATAGATTCAAAGTCTGCAAATAATAAGTGCAATCGATTCATTCTCACTACCAAATAATAAATCATAAATACAAAAGCCATGCTGGGGTATCACTGCTAACAGACCCTTCGCCGTGCCATACAGCACACACTCCCCTCTATTTCCAGTCGAATACAAATGTGGGTCACCAGGCCTCCGCTAGTCTTTCCCAGCGCACAGGGAAAAACATCTCCGAGCTCACTTTCCACACGGCCGTAGGTTCACAAAAGGCGCGAGTGCAATTCTCTTTATCCCGACCGCCAATAGATGCAGTATTCATAAATCGAAATTCTCACCTTAGCCCATGAATTCCCCGTTTCTGCGTTTTTATGTCCTTGTTTTGAATTAGACGGCTGTGCTTGGGCTGATCTGGAGTTAGAAAAACAGCAGGCCGAGCCCGGGTTCTGTAGGCATGCGCAGTGGCGTCGGACAGCGCAAATCTGCCGAAACCACAAGTCACGGCACTGCATGCGTGCGAACGGGCGAAACACGCAAAGATTTTATTGTCTTCGGCACAAATAATAAACTGGCCAAGAAACCTGAATTTGATCCCTGGTTTTTGTATGAGAGATCAAGGCGTGGGCAGAAAAAAAACTTACCACCAAAATAAAGTCATTCTACAGTATTGAACTACACGCACCAACCTTTACCTCTAACGTCAGATTTACTTAGAATCGCTCTGCGGCGATAACATTTAATTAATAATGACATTGTTTAAATGTTGGAAATGTAGATCTAACTTGTTACAGACCTACTAGCACCTCTGTTTTAGTCATTGCATTTGCATTTCATGCCATTTTAAATGTTTACAGTGTTCATTTAGGGCGCGTTTTGTGGAAATTGTCTATTTGTGTCATACTACTTGGTTTCATAAACAACATTTATTAGAAATTTTCTGTTACACAAATATTCAATATGACATATATGTCGCTCGCTCTGTTGGCATGTCGCCAATCAGGTCAAACGCGCACTTCAACCAAACTTCAAAAAGAGAGCCCGAAGGAATTTTGATTGACATGCACTGTGTCCAATCACCATTCGCTATAAGGAATAATTATTCAGTTGACGTACTAATACTAAAAACCGATTCAGAAATGGCAGCGGTGTCTTCATTTCATTTTCATTTCAGCGACTGGTGTGAGAGTTACTAAATATGACACACTGTTCCGATCATAGAATGACATTAAATTCGGCATTTCCTTCTCGACTGTTACCAGCCGGACGTTTAAAAAATAAATAAATAGTTGTATATAAATGCATAGGATATAGAGTAGATCATAAACGCTATGTACGATATGAAAATCTTCGTACACATATAGCTTGCTCAATCAAACTTAATGACATTGCCTTAGTCATCAACTGGAAGCAGTTAACTTGGGCAAACAGTTGTAGTTAGCCAAATATTCTAAAACGTCAGGCTAGTTTAACATTAGCCACAGGTGTTTCTTGTAATGTCTTAAAACAAACTGTCTTTGTTATGCACGTGATGAATGATTGCTATGTGCTTCCAACAGGGGTTACAAAGCCAATTCATCGCCGCAGGCTACATGATTATAAGGAAATAGTCAGCAGCTTCGTGTTTTATTTTTACGGGGTGTTCGGCACAGTTCTGTTCAAACAGAACCGACACGCGCTATCGGTTCTAGCTGGCTAATACCGACAGAGATTCTGCTTAAATACCGCGCTGGTGCATGTTGTTTATGTTGTTGTTCCTGATGCGGGGCTGAAACAGCGCCATTGTGAGTGCAGGGAACAAGTTAATGAGAAAAGAATGCACATTTGCCGGCCATTAATCTACCATTACAAGTCGGAATTGGTGACCCTGCACGTCAGCGCTACGCGTCTGGACGTCGCCCTCTCTCGGGGTTTCCTTTTGGCAACGGGGGGCGTGTTCTTCAGCCTCGCTGGATAATGAAAGAGACTGCGCGCTCCCTGGGTAGCGTTGCCCGAGACTTCTCTGGAGCTCGATTAGATATTGGGTGGAAAAGTTACTGTTGTTGCAGGCGGGCCAGTAGGGGACAGTCTTTACTCTGCACCAAGCAGGAAACCTCAGTGCTCAGAGGGGCAAGGGGCAGTGAGGCTGCGGAATACTCCAGTCTTTAAAACATTTAACTATGATCGAAATCAGTAATGGGAGAGTGGGGGATCCTGAAACCCAAAATGGGTGGAACTGTTACATTACGACCTGTCAATCGCCGACTTGTTTGGACAAACGAAAAGGCACCACACCAAAACAGAACGATGGGCTCATATTAGCGGGTCACCATAGCATAGTAGCTCCGCCCATATTTGTTGTATGAAACTTTCCCATCCATTCAGCAGTCTTGACTCACTGTGGCTATTAGAGATCCCGGGGTACTATTACGCAGGAAATTCTTTCCCCGTCTCCATTTTCCCTATTCCTTCCTAGCCTTTCCCCTCTTTAATTGGCTTCATAAAATGCCCCTCTCCACCCCAGCTAAAGCATGACGATTTTGAGCCACAAAATGGCTGCTGTACTATCCTGGTGGGCACTACACGTTGGTGGCAGCGAGGTCTACTTTATATTACATGGGGATATGCGAAGATCTTTACATTATGCGGCACGTGCACTGTCGCTACCTCCCCCGCAGAGCCGCAGACTGCAGAAGAATATCCGTGGTTTCAGAAAGGTGTGTGACACATTAGAAGAAATGACAGGAAAAGACCGTACCTGCACGCCCACTGCTGCCCTCTAGTGCTCATATGTACACTGCTGTTTGTTTCTTCGCAGTTAAATAACTTACAGCTAGTTGTATAAAGCGGTTCTGCGAGGCATTTCGTCTATTTTATCTATTTTACAGCTCGAAGAGAGCTCGTGTGTGTCGTCTTAACTTCAGAGCGTTGTGCAACCTCGCCAAAAGTCGCCTGGAAACCTAGAATGGAAGAAGTGTAGAACTGAAATCTACAGAGAGAGTCTGTTTTCAAAAACAGTTAGAAACAAATGAAACCTGTTTACAATGACTTTTAAATGAGAAATGTTTTAAAAGCACACAATTGAACGTATTTTTAAAACTACTATTTTATTATTATAAATTACATTTCATTTAATATTCAGTGTAGACTCATGAAAAGCGGCTCTTGTGTTGTCAAATTGGTGTATTTAAACATAAAAAAGAACATTATGGATGATTATGTTTTTAATGTATATGCGGGTTGTCCTAATAGCATATTTAGTCAGAATCGTCCATCTTTGACTTTAACAGTGAGGCTGTAATCTGGGAATTTATTTTTATTTTCACCATCTCATCGAGCTCCCCCTGCTGTTCATAGTTGAGAAGTGTTCATAGCTGTTTTGTTGGTGTTGGGCGGCTCAATACTTTTTTGTAATATTTTTTAGGTTTTGGCCAGATAGATACACAAGGCGTTTCGATATGAACTCACCGTTAGAATTTCAGAGATATGCGTAAGATATGCGGGAGTTATCAAGAAGAAGCCGACTGGCTATATCAGGCCTACAAAGCCGAGAAAGTCCACTCCGGATAGACAGTCCTGGACCTTCAACCGACGATAAACCAAATTTATGTACAGCTATACATCATTATATTCACTCTAAATGTATACTGGTAAACTATAGAATCCCATGTTGATGGATCTATAGCAGTAACACACACACGGCATTTTTGTGGGGCAGCAGGGCAGCTGTGCTGTACAATAAGACACATCACTGCAGCCTAAAACGCGACGTGGCGAAGGCCGGAGCCGCAGCTAGTCGTATGTGATACATCACGTGATAGATCACTCATTGTTACATACGTTTCACTGTAAATTGTTAATAGAAACATTCATAATTTAAATATTGGAAGTTTGCAAATTAGCTGTATAACTAATTAACTTAAATACAATTCCCTCTAAATCACCACTGTCCTGTTCTATTATTTAACCACCAGAGGGCGCTCAAATCATATATTTCAGGTTGACTGGTGTAATTTGGTCTGTTGCTGTTGTCCACAGTAAAAGTTAAAGACCCACTTTGTCATTTCTGCTGTTAATTGAGGGAAATTACACGGATAGCAACTAACTAATCCGGTGTATCATGGTATTCGTAGTTTTTAACACCTTGGACTGGTGTCTTGATGACCTGGGCAACAACTTTTGCATAAGGCTGCTGTGGTAATGTCAAGTACATCTGAGGTAGTTATGCTTGGTTTATTTGGCAAAGTGGAAGCTAACTATTCCTTTCAATATCTTACCTGAGGAGTGAGTGGTGAGTTTGTTTCCATGGTGATGAGTTGCGCAAGGACTCTAAAAACGCTCAGTTATCAAAAAGAATGTATTAAATGCGGAAAACAGAGTACTAGTGTACACAATTAGTGTCAATCCGACACTTATTTTAAATACTTAATTTTCCCTTTTAAGTACTTTTTTGAGGATCTTTTATGTTTTTATTAGAATGATTCTGTACTCTCTCCTGCTTCTTGCTCATTGTAAGCCATTAGCTTTTTATTAGCAACCAAAATTTATCTGAAAAACCCTTCTCACCTTACCGTCTTTCCTCCTTTTCTCCCTCATTTGGAACATCTTGCTGTGTTTATCAGCACCCCTGCGCTTCGGTCATATTTTATAAAATAACAGGTTTGTTTGTCCTGTGTAAAAGGGTGGGATTAGTCCCCTGATTGTAGGTTTATTAGTATTGTGTAGGAGGGTGAGATTAGTGCCCTGATTGTAGGTTTGTTTGTAATGTGTAAGATGTTGTGATGAGTCCACTGATATGTAGGATTGTTAGTATTGTGTTAGAGGGTGTTATTAGTCCCAGTTGTAGGGTCTTCACAGTAGATCAGGCGTGGATCTGGTCCCCAGGGAGCTCTGCGGTGCTTGTGCGTGATTCCCCTGCTGCCAGGCTGCAGTTCAGTCTCCTCCAGAGTCGCTCCTTCACAAAGCAGCACAGCCTCAGGCAGAAATGACACTCAAAACAGTGTGTTCATAACGGCAGAGACAGAAGCGCGTAATTAAACACATCATAACGGCAAAGCGCGTAATTAAATGCGCGCGCTGCAGAACGTGCGCAAGTTTCCACGCAGGTTAATAATAGCCGTGCAGGACGGAGCGCAGGGCGCCTGTGCTGGAGGGGCTCGGAAACCCACTTTTAATCAAATGTTTACAGTAAAGCAGCGGCTGACACGCGGTTCGGTTCTGTGTGCCGGCGGAGTCACACGGTATCTACTGCGTCATTATTTAAACAGCAATGAAAACAGACACGCATTGCCTATTCCAATAGGGCTCATGTAACACAGGTCATGTATTCTTTAAAGTCCTATGACCTATGATGTTCTTTTGTCCTCAGTCCCATCTTCCCAATTGCTGTTCTTTGTTTGTGAGTTTTCTGATATATTTAAAGTTTCATATTAGGCTGTTTATTGGCAAATAATTTGGACTCTGTTTGGTACGATGTGGAAGGCGAACAGTGGATGTAACTGGAATATTACCAAGACTGTAGTGACTTCGTCTCCAGGTAGCCAGGTGTAGAATGGGAGATATGTTTCTTTGTTTGTAACTGTGGAACAGTGTTGAAGCGTTAAATTCACCAGGTGTACCTGTGGAACAGTGTTGAAGCATTAAATTCACCAGGTGTACCTGTGGAACAGTGTTGAAGCGTTAAATTCACCAGGTGTACCTGTGGAACAGTGTTGAAGCATTAAATTCACCAGGTGTACCTGTGGAACAGTGTTGAAGCGTTAAATTCACCAGGTGTAGAGCAAGGTGGCCGAGGCAAGGCTTTGTCACATTCTGGTATGATGATTGACAGCGCTGCTCTCCCTGTGTCAAACTTTTAAAATGTTTTCTAGGTTCTGTGAAAAGCCACAAAAAATAAAAATTAATTTAATTTGGATTAGTTCAGATGGCTGAACCACCATCAGAACAGTTTTTACTGCTGTATTCCAGGATTCAGAGCTGCTGTATCATTATTTTTATGCTTATTGTATTTCAGGAATACATTCCAGTTTATATTTTCCATAAAAAATGCGCTTATAAAGCAAAATAATATGAGTGTTATCAAGAGCAGTTACAGAAACAATCCCCATTTCAGATGACTCGCTATATGTTTGATACCTGACATTACATGTCTGTATAATTGTACTGTTCAACATGCAATGACTTAGAAACCACAAATAAATAAAACTGCAAAAATGTTATGGCATTCTGCAGCATCAAGGTGACTCAACAACTAAGTATGAAGTAAAGTTAGAGATTTATTGTGCTGCTGAAACAACAAAATCACAGAGCTGGTTTATGTGAAACTTGGAACACTCACACGCACTTACACACACACTCACAAACACATACACATACACACACTCTCACAAACACAGACACACTCACAAACACACACTCAGGAACACACATATACTCACAAACACACACAAAAACACATACACTCAAACACACACACACACACACACACACACACACACAAATACACACACTCACAGACCCTAACACAAATACACACACAGACACACGTGTCCAGATACACTCACACATCAAATTTCAAAATAAGAAGTTCAAAGTGCATGTTCTGTTCTTTAATTTAAATGACTGGTTATATTTAAACAAACACTATTTAAACCAAAATGGATTTATTGACATTTGTGTACATTCAACATCAATATACAGCAGGTGTAAAGATCAGTACAGGAAGTGAGGTCACATTAATGCAGTAGATCCCATCCCATTTCGTACAGCGCCTCTCACCCAGGAAGTCTGATTGGACAAAATTATTATTTAGATTACTGTATGCTGTATACATCTACATTATAAAGCACATCAATGTATACTGTATATACATCTACATTATAAAGCACATCAATGTATACTGTATATACATCTACATTATAAAGCACATCAATGTATACTGTATACGTCTACATTATAATGCACATCAATGTATACTGTCTACATTATAATGCACATCAACATATACTGTATATGCATGTACATTATAAAGCACTTCAATGTATACTGTATACATCTACATTATAAAGCACATCAATGTATACTGTATACTTCTACATTATAATGCACATCAATGTATACTGTATACATCTACATTATAATGCACATCAACATATACTGTATATACATCTACATTATAAAGCACATCAATGTATATTGTGTATATCTACATTATTATCCACATCAATCTATACTGTATATATCTACTGCATGTTAATATTCATGTTTGTGTGTATATCTGCATTAGTTTGTCAGAAAACTTAAATATTGTGGTTTAGATTCTCAAAAATACATGCATCAATTTAATTGAAACAGCAACATAACAGCCCTGCCAACTAACACGAACACACACACGCACACAAATATAGACACAAAGATGTGTAGGAACAGAAGGATGTATAAACATAGCCACAGAGACCTGTATATTGAGACACAGAATATCAGAGTATTACAGAGAAGCACAGAAACACAGAGCAGCACAGACAGACAGAACAGCACAGACACACAGAGCAGCACAGACACGCAAAACAGCACAGACACACAGACACAGAGCAATACAGACACGCAGAGCAGCACAGACACACAGAGCAGCACAAACACACAGAGCAGCAGACACACAGAGCAGTAAAGACACACAGAGCAGCACAGACACACAAAACAGCACAGACACACAGAGCAGCACAGACACACAAGCAGCACAGACACACAGAGCAGGTTTGGTGAGCTGAAAATTGCTGGAGCAGAAAACTTTCCTTTAAACTGATCATTGGTCTCAACCTGTTTTCATTATTTTTCCTTGACTCCTTAAAAGTAGCACACTGCTTCTTCACATTGTGTTAGGAAGATTGAATGATAAATTCAATTTAGAGAAATTGATTTTAACCACTAGGTACACTTAACGAAGAAAGATACACCAGTGTGTTAATAAAATGTTAGCTTTCAGTATAACCAGAAATAACAAAATCTGCGCTTCACGATTGTTTAAAATCTGTGAGTTGCTGATCTTAGCCCTGAATATTCTGTTAGTGTGAAAAAAAGATACACCAGTGTGTTAATAAAACAGGTTTAAGGGGAATAATCAGTTTAAGGGGAAGTTTTCCAACCATTCCCATTTTCAACCACCACTGGAGGTGTAGGAGAGCACACCACCTTGTTCCACACACACAACACCTGCATGTACAAATAAACACACACCTCTTACACGGCCTTATTCCACAAACTCAACGCCTGCATGTTCAAATAAACACACACCTTTTACACGGCCTTATTCCACAAACACAACACCTGCATGTACAAATAAACACACCTTTTACACTGCCTTATTCCACACACACAACACCTGCATGTTTAAATAAACACACACCTTTAATTAGCACATCTTCTACACAACAAATGCAGAGCTTCTTCCATTTCTTGGCTGTAAATAAAAACAACATTAATATGCTGTTTTTTTAAATCATATTTTATTGTGGTTATTGGACAATAGCAGTGTATGTCATAATATGTCATACAGGGGTTATGGAATTTATGCATAAATTGGCATTAATATGTATTCCTGTTCATATCCTACATTTAGTATAGTGTCCATACCCTACACTCAGCACAGTGTTCATATCCTACACTCAGTACAGTGTTCACACCCTACACTCAGCACAGTGTTCATATCCTACATTTAATAGTGTCCATACCCTACACTCAGCACAGTGTTCATACCCTACACTCAGCACAGTGTTCATACCCTACACTCAGTACAGTGTTCACACCCTACACTCAGCACAGTGTTCATATCCTACACTCAGCACAGTGTTCATACCCTACACTCAGCACAGTGTTCACACCCTACACTCAGTACAGTGTTCACACCCTACACTCAGCACAGTGTTCATATCCTACATTCAGCACAGTGTTCATACCCTACACTCAGTACAGTGTTCAACCTACACTCGTCGTGTTCATATCCTACACTCAGCACAGTGTTCATATCCTACACTCAGCACAGTGTTCATACCCTACACTCAGCAGTGTTCACACCCTACACTCAGTACAGTGTTCACACCCTACACTCAGCACAGTGTTCATATCCTACATTCAGCACAGTGTTCATACCCTACACTCAGTACAGTGTTCATATCCTACACTCAGCACAGTGTTCATACCCTACACTCAGCACAGTGTTCATATCCTACACTCAGCACAGTGTCTATATCCTACATTCAGCACAGTGTTCACACCCTACACTCAGTACAGTGTTCATATCCTACACTCAGCACAGTGTTCATATCCTACATTCAGCACAGTGTTCATACCCTACACTCAGCACAGTGTTCATACCCTACACTCAGCACAGTGTTCATACCCTACACTCAGTACAGTGTTCATATCCTACACTCAGCACAGTGTTCATACCCTACACTCAGTACAGTGTTCATACCCTACACTCAGTACAGTGTTCATATCCTACACTCAGCACAGTGTTCATACCCTACACTCAGCACAGTGTTCATACCCTACACTCAGCACAGTGTTCATACCCTACACTCAGCACAGTGTTCATATCCTACACTCAGCACAGTGTTCATATCCTACACTCAGCACAGTGTTCATACCCTACACTCAGCACAGTATTCATATCCTACATTCAGCACAGTGTTCATACCCTACACTCAGCACAGTGTTCATACCCTACACTCAGCACAGTGTTCATACCCTACACTCAGCACAGTGTTCATATCCTACACTCAGTAGTGTTCATATCCTACACTCAGCACAGTGTTCATACCCTACACTCAGTACAGTGTTCATACCCTACACTCAGCACAGTGTTCATACCCTACACTCAGCACAGTGTTCATACCCTACACTCAGCACAGTGTTCATACCCTACACTCAGTACAGTGTTCATACCCTACACTCAGTACAGTGTTCATACCCTACACTCAGTACAGTGTTCATACCCTACACTCAGCACAGTGTTCATATCCTACACTCAGTAGTGTTCATATCCTACACTCAGCACAGTGTTCATACCCTACACTCAGTCAGTGTTCATACCACACTCAGCACAGTGTTCATACCTTACTCATACGTGTTAATACCTACACTCAGCACAGTGTTCATACCCTACACTCAGCACAGTGTTCATATCCTACACTCAGTAGTGTTCATATCCTACACTCAGCACAGTGTTCATACCCTACACTCAGTACAGTGTTCATACCCTACACTCAGAACAGTGTTCATACCCTATACTCAGTACAGTGTTAATACCCTACACTCAGTACAGTGTTCATATCAGGCAGAATAAGGGGAGTCTTACCCGATACAGGAAGTATCCTCTACTCTGTATCCCCCCTGGCCCTTGAAGGTCCTCCTTTCATCAAACAGATCAGACAGATCAATTCAACCAACCTCAACTGAATGATCCACCCAGCAGCCCCCTGCCCCCCCCCTTCCCCATCCTGTCCCGTCCCGCCCCACTTGAAGTATTTTCTAGTAGGATGTATAGCATTGTATAGCAGCCTTAGGAGGCTGTACATATGAAGAGGGTTGTTTTATTCTCCATGAACATAACAATGAGTGTAAATTTCATTTTCATACTTCCTTCCTTGTCATTTCATAAGTGGCTCTCCCTCTTCCCCTCCAAGGTTAAGGGCCAGAGAGGCTGCTGCAGATGCAGCAGGCCGGGGCAAGAGGAAGCCATGCACTGCCCATCCCTGCAGGCCTAACTTTTAAATTAAACGTGATCTTTAAAAAAATCTGGTAATATATATGTGCACAACCTGGTTAGGAATTACCAGAATTGTGCACTTTTACGATCTTCTCCTCCATGTGCATTAATACATATTCTCTTTGCGTATTAATTTGTGTTCTCTATGTACATGAATATGTATCCTTCTCCATGTGGGTGAATCTAAGGTTGTTATGCAGGATAAACTGCTCTGCTCTACTGCTGCAGCTACACTAATTTTAGCAGACAATTATGCTTAGGATGGAAAGAACAGCTAATGTAGAACAGCCAGCTAACAGAGTCCAGCACACATGTAACACACACACCGGCATGCACACACACACACATGCATACACATATAAGCACACCATGGTGCAGATGGAATCAACTTCAGAGAGGAGAATCCCTGCAGCATGTGTATACACATACACACACCCATGAACATGCACAGATATACACACATGAACACGCATGAACATGCACAGATATACACATATGATCACGCATGAACCTACATGCATGAACATGCACATATATACACACATGAACATGCATGAACATACACACAAGCACACACAAACACGCATGAACATAAAACACGTGAACATACACATATATACACATAGATGAACAGACATGAACATAAACATAGACACAGATGAACACATATGAACATACACACATGCACACACATGAACACACATGAAAATATACATACATACTCACAGATAAACATGCATGACCATACACATACATACACACACAGATGCACACACATACAGATGCACATACATACATACACAGATGCACACACATGAACATACACATGCACACACATATATACACACAGATGCACACACAGGACACATATATATATGTTCTATTTAAATGTAGACCATTTACCACAGTGGTTAAAGTGCAGACTCTCAGCTATTATTTAAGGATATTTTTTATACACTTTGGTTTCACCTTGTAGAAATTACAACACCTTTTATATACATATATACACATGCTTGTCATACCTCCTAGATTGACTTAGCATAGATTAGGTCAGAGAGTAATGTTTACTCTCTGGACTGGACTTATTGTGTTTGAGTGCATGTCGAAGGTTGTTCCAATGACCTTCGACATGCACTTATTGTACATTGCTTTGGATAAAAGTGTCTGCCAAATAAATGTAATGTAAGCTGAAAGATCTCATATATTACCATTAGGGAAGCTATTGAACATACCTGACTAATCAGACACACCTGTGCAGCTATTTGTCACAAACATTATGGTGCCCTGAAATGGGGAGACTATGTATTAAAAGTATATATATATATGTTAGAGCATAAATCTTTTCTTAACAAAATAAGCTGTCATGATCTTGCATCATGAGTTGCATATACTGAAGAAGAATCATCTCTTGCTCAATAAAGTGATACAGTTATACTGTAGTTGTGCTGTGATACTGTAGTTGTGCTGTGATTCAGTTATACCTTAGTTGTGCCGTGATTCATCTATACTGCAGCTGTTCTGTGATTCAGTTATACTGTTGTTGTGCTGTGATTCAGTTATACCGTTGTTGTGCTGTGATACTGTAGCTGTGCTGTGATTCAGTTATACTGTAGCTGTGCTGTGATTCAGTTATACTGTTGTTGTGCTGTGATACTGTAGTTGTGCTGTGATTCAGTTATACTGTTGTTGTGCTGTGATTCAGTTATACCGTTGTTGTGCTGTGATACTGTAGCTGTGCTGT